>NC_069499.1:1074992530-1075007530 GCF_027579735.1 Bombina bombina
CTGTTAAAGGTCACTAATCCTTTTAATAAGTATTATCATGTTAAACGTTTTTGCTGGAATGTAGAATCGTTTACATTGCTGAGGTACTGAGTGAATAAATGTTTGGGCATTATTTTCCACTTGGCAGTTGTCTGCTTTAAATTGTGACAGTTTCGTTTCTCCTCACTGCTGTGTGTGAGAGGGAGGGGCCGTTTTTGGCGCTCTTTGCTACGCATCAAAAATTTCCAGTCAGCTACTATTATATTTCCTGCATGATCCGGTTCACTGACAGATCTCAGGGGTCTTCAAACTTCTTTGAAGGGAGGTACATTCTCTCAGCAGAGCTGTGAGAATTTTATATTGACTGTGAATAAAAACGTTACTCTATAATTTTTTATGTCAAATTTAGTTATTGTTATTTACTAATGGGAACAAACCTTTGCTAAAAGTTGTGTTATTTTAAAGTTGATGCTATAACTGTTTTTCAGTTCATTATCTCAACTGTCATTTAATCGTTTAAGTACCTCTTTGAGGCACAGTACGTTTTTGCTAAAAAAGATTATAACCAGGTTGCAAGTTATTGCTAGTGTGTTAAACATGTCTGACTCAGAGGAAGATATCTGTGTCATTTGTTCCAATGCCAAGGTGGAGCCCAATAGAAATTTATGTACTAACTGTATTGATGCTACTTTAAATAAAAGTCAATCTGTACAATGTGAACAAATTTCACCAAACTGCGAGGGGAGAGTTATGCCGACTAACTCGCCTCGCGCGGCAGTACCTGCATCTCCCGCCGGGAGGTGCGTGATATTATGGCGCCTAATACATCTGGGCGGCCATTACAGATAACATTACATGATATGGCTACTGTTATGACTGAAGTTTTGTCTAAATTACCAGAACTAAGAGGCAAGCGTGATCACTCTGGGGTGAGAACAGAGTGCGCTGACAATACTAGGGCCATGTCTGATACTGCGTCACAGCTTGCAGAGCATGAGGACGGAGAGCTTCATTCTGTGGGTGACGGTTCTGATCCAAACAGATTGGATTCAGATATTTCAAATTTTAAATTTAAATTGGAGAACCTCCGTGTATTACTAGGGGAGGTCTTAGCAGCTCTCAATGATTGTAACACCGTTGCAATACCAGAGAAACTGTGTAGGTTGGATAAATACTTTGCGGTACCGGCGAGTACTGACGTTTTTCCTATACCTAAGAGATTAACTGAAATTGTTACTAAGGAGTGGGATAGACCCGGTGTGCCGTTCTCACCCCCTCCAATATTTAGAAGGATGTTTCCAATAGACGCCACCACTCGGGACTTATGGCAAACGGTCCCTAAGGTGGAGGGAGCAGTTTCTACTTTAGCTAAGCGTACCACTATCCCGGTGGAGGATAGCTGTGCTTTTTCAGATCCAATGGATAAAAAATTAGAGGGTTACCTTAAGAAAATGTTTGTTCAACAAGGTTTTATATTGCAACCCCTTGCATGTATCGCACCGATTACGGCTGCGGCAGCATTTTGGATTGAGTCTCTGGAAGAGAACCTTAGTTCATCTACGCTAGACGACATTATGGACAGGCTTAGAGTCCTTAAACTAGCTAATTCATTCATTTCGGAGGCCGTAGTACATTTAACCAAACTTACGGCTAAGAACTCAGGATTCGCCATACAGGCACGTAGAGCACTGTGGCTAAAATCCTGGTCAGCTGATGTTACTTCTAAGTCCAAATTACTTAATATACCTTTCAAGGGGCAGTCTTTATTTGGGCCCGGTTTGAAAGAAATTATCGCTGACATTACAGGAGGTAAGGGCCACGCCCTACCTCAAGACAAAGCCAAAGCTAAGGCTAGACAGTCTAATTTTCGTCCCTTTCGGAATTTCAAAACAGGAGCAGCGTCAACCTCCACTGCACCAAAACAGGAAGGAGCTGTTGCTCGTTACAGGCAAGGCTGGAAACCTAACCAGTCCTGGAATAAGGGCAAACAGGCCAGGAAACCTGCTGCTGCCCCAAAGACAGCATGAACCGAGAGCCCCCGATCCGGGACCGGATCTAGTGGGGGGCAGACTTTCTCTCTTCGCCCAGGCCTGGGCAAGAGATGTTCAGGATCCCTGGGCGCTGGAGATCATATCTCAGGGATACCTTCTAGACTTCAAATTATCTCCCCCAAAAGGGAGATTTCATCTGTCAAGGTTGTCAACAAACCAGATAAAGAAAGAAGCGTTTCTACGCTGTGTACAAGATCTGTTATTAATGGGAGTGATCCATCCAGTTCCGCGGTCGGAACAAGGACAAGGGTTCTACTCAAACCTGTTTGTGGTTCCCAAAAAAGAGGGAACTTTCAGGCCAATCTTAGATTTAAAGATTCTAAACAAATTCCTAAGAGTTCCATCGTTCAAAATGGAAACTATTCGGACAATCTTACCTATGATCCAAAGGGGTCAGTACATGACCACAGTGGATTTAAAAGATGCTTACCTTCACATACCGATTCACAAGGATCATCAACGGTATCTACGGTTTGCCTTCCTAGACAGGCACTACCAGTTTGTGGCTCTTCCATTCGGATTGGCTACGGCCCCAAGAATCTTCACAAAGGTTCTGGGTGCCCTTCTGGCGGTACTAAGACCGCGAGGGATTTCGGTAGCTCCGTACCTAGACGACATTCTAATACAAGCTTCAAGCTTTCAAACTGCCAAGTCTCATACAGAGTTAGTTCTGGCATTTCTAAGGTCGCATGGATGGAAAGTGAACGAAAAGAAGAGTTCTCTTTTTCCTCTCACAAGAGTTCCATTCTTGGGGACTCTTATAGATTCTGTAGAAATGAAGATTTACCTGACAGAAGACAGGTTAACAAAGCTTCAAGATGCATGCCGTGTCCTTCATTCCATTCAACACCCGTCAGTAGCTCAATGCATGGAGGTGATCGGCTTAATGGTAGCGGCAATGGACATAGTACCTTTTGCACGCCTACACCTCAGACCGCTGCAATTGTGCATGCTAAGTCAGTGGAATGGGGATTACTCAGATTTGTCCCCTACTCTAAATCTGAATCAAGAGACCAGAAATTCTCTTCTATGGTGGCTTTATCGGCCACACCTGTCCAGGGGGATGCCATTCAGCAGGCCAGACTGGACAATCGTAACAACAGACGCCAGCCTGCTAGGTTGGGGCGCTGTCTGGAATTCTCTGAAGGCTCAGGGATTATGGAATCAGGAGGAGAGTCTCCTTCCAATAAACATTCTGGAATTGAGGGCAGTTCTCAATGCCCTTCTGGCTTGGCCCCAATTAACAACTCAGGGGTTCATCAGGTTTCAGTCGGACAATATCACGACTGTAGCTTACATCAACCATCAGGGAGGGACAAGAAGCTCCCTAGCAATGATGGAAGTATCAAAGATAATTCGCTGGGCAGAGTCTCACTCTTGCCACCTGTCAGCAATCCACATCCCGGGAGTGGAGAACTGGGAGGCGGATTTCTTGAGTCGCCAGACTTTTCATCCGGGAGAGTGGGAACTTCATCCGGAGATCTTTGCCCAAATACTTCGACGTTGGGGCAAACCAGAGATAGATCTCATGGCGTCTCGCCAGAACGCCAAACTTCCTCACTACGGGTCCAGATCCAGGGATCCGGGAGCGGTTCTGATAGATGCTTTGACAGCACCTTGGAACTTCGGGATGGCTTATGTGTTTCCACCCTTCCCGCTGCTTCCTCGATTGATTGCGAAAATCAAACAGGAGAGAGCATCAGTGATTCTAATAGCGCCTGCATGGCCACGCAGGACTTGGTATGCAGATCTAGTGGACATGTCATCCTGTCCACCTTGGTCTCTACCTCTAAGACAGGACCTTCTGATACAGGGTCCATTCAAACATCAAAATCTAACTTCTCTGAAACTGACTGCTTGGAAATTGAACGCTTGATTTTATCAAAGCGTGGTTTTTCTGAGTCGGTTATTGATACCCTGATCCAGGCTAGGAAGCCTGTTACCAGAAAGATTTACCATAAAATATGGCGCAAATACCTATACTGGTGCGAATCCAAACGTTACTCCTGGAGTAAGGTTAGGATCCCTAGGATATTGTCTTTTCTACAAGAAGGTTTAGAAAAGGGTTTATCGGCTAGTTCATTAAAGGGACAGATTTCAGCTCTGTCCATCTTGTTACACAGGCGTCTGTCAGAAAATCCAGACGTCCAGGCCTTTGGTCAGGCTTTAGCTAGGATCAAGCCTGTGTTTAAAGCCGTTGCTCCGCCATGGAGTTTAAACTTAGTTCTTAACGTTTTACAAGGTGTTCCATTTGAACCCCTTCATTCCATTGATATAAAATTGTTATCTTGGAAAGTTCTGTTTTTAATGGCTATTTCCTCGGCTCGAAGAGTCTCTGAGTTATCAGCATTACATTGTGATTCTCCTTATCTGATTTTTCACTCAGACAAGGTAGTTCTGCGTACTAAACCTGGGTTCTTACCTAAGGTAGTTACTAACAGGAATATCAATCAAGAGATTGTCGTTCCATCCTTGTGTCCAAATCCTTCTTCAAAGAAGGAACGTCTTCTACACAATCTGGATGTAGTTCGTGCCCTCAAGTTCTACTTGCAGGCAACTAAAGATTTTCGCCAAACTTCTTCCCTGTTTGTCGTTTATTCTGGACAGAGGAGAGGTCAAAAAGCTTCTGCTACCTCTCTCTCGTTTTGGCTTCGTAGCATAATACGTTTAGCCTATGAGACTGCTGGACAGCAGCCTCCTGAAAGAATTACAGCTCACTCCACTAGAGCTGTGGCTTCCACTTGGGCCTTTAAGAATGAGGCCTCTGTTGAACAGATTTGCAAGGCTGCAACTTGGTCTTCGCTTCATACTTTTTCCAAATTTTACAAATTTGACACTTTTGCTTCTTCGGAGGCTATTTTTGGGAGAAAGGTTCTTCAGGCAGTGGTTCCTTCTGTATAATGAGCCTGCCTATCCCTCCCGTCATCCGTGTACTTTTGCTTTGGTATTGGTATCCCAGAAGTAATGATGACCCGTGGACTGATCACACATAACAGAAGAAAACATAATTTATGCTTACCTGATAAATTCCTTTCTTCTGTTGTGTGATCAGTCCACGGCCCGCCCTGTTTTTAAGGCAGGTAAATATCTTTTAAATTATACTCCAGTCACCACTTCACCCTTGGTTACTCCTTTCTCGTTGATTCTTGGTCGAATGACTGGGACTGACGTAGAGGGGAGGAGCTATATCAGCTCTGCTGGGTGAATCCTCTTGCATTTCCTGTTGGGGAGGAGTTATATCCCAGAAGTAATGATGACCCGTGGACTGATCACACAACAGAAGAAAGGAATTTATCAGGTAAGCATAAATTATGTTTTTCTCTCTCGCATTCCAATAAACCCAGTGAAGGCTCAGGCGTTTCTGAAATGTGTTTCAGATCTAGAGTTGGCTGGGGTAATTGTGCCAGTTCCAGTTCTGGAACGGGGTCTGGGGTTTTATTCAAATCTATTCATTGTACCAAAGAAGGAGAATTCCTTCAGACCAGTTCTGGATCTAAAAATATTGAATCGTTATGTAAGGATACCAACATTCAAAATGCTAACTATAACGACTATTCTGCCTTTTGTTCAGCAAGGGCATTATATGTCCACAATAGATTTACAGGATGCATATCTTCATATTCCAATTCATCCAGATCACTATCAGTTTTTGAGATTCTCTTTTCTAGACCAGCATTACCAGTTTGTGGCCCTTCCGTTTGGCCTAGCAACAGCTCCAATGATCTTTTCAAAGGTTCTCGGTGCCCTTCTCTCTGCAATCAGAGAACAGGGTATTGCGGTATTTCCTTATTTGGACGATATCTTGGTACTTGCTCAGTCTTCACATTCTGCAGAATCTCATACGAATCAACTTGTGTTGTTTCTTCAAAGACATGGTTGGAGGATCAATTTACCAAAGAGTTCGTTGATTCCTCAGACAAAGGTAACCTTTTTGGGTTTTCAAATAGATTCAGTGTCCATGACCTTGTCTCTAACAGAAAAGAGACGTCTGAAATTGGTTTCAGCCTGTCGAAACCTTCAGTCTCAATCATTCCCTTCGGTAGCTTTGTGCATGGAAATTCTAGGTCTCATGACTGCTGCATCGGACGCGATCCCCTTTGCTCGTTTTCACATGCGACCTCTTCAGCTTTGTATGCTGAACCAGTGGTGCAGGGATTATACAAAGATATCACAATTAATATCCTTAAATCCCAATGTACTACACTCTCTGACGTGGTGGATAGATCACCATCGTTTAGTCCAAGGGGCTTCTTTTGTTCGTCCAACCTGGACTGTGATCTCAACAGATGCGAGTCTGTCAGGTTGGGGAGCTGTATGGGGATCTCTGACAGCACAGGGGGTTTGGGAATCTCAGGAGGCGAGATTACCAATCAACATTTTGGAACTCCGTGCGATTTTCAGAGCTCTTCAGTTTTGGCCTCTTCTGAAGAGAGAATCGTTTGTTTTCAGACAGACAATGTCACAACCGTGGTATATGTCAATCATCAAGGGGGGACTCACAGTCCTCAGGCTATGAAAGAAGTATCTCGGATACTTGTATGGGCGGAATCCAGCTCCTGTCTAATCTCTACGGTTCACATCCCAGGTGTAGACAATTGGGAAGCGGATTATCTCAGTCGCCAGACGTTACATCCGGCGCGAATGGTCTCTTCACCCAGAGGTATTTCTTCAGATTGTTCAAATCTGGGGACTTCCAGAAATAAATCTGATGGCTTCTCATCTAAACAAGAAACTTCCCAGGTATCTGTCCAGATCCAGGGATCTTCAGGCGGAGGCAGTGGACGCGTTGTCGCTTCCTTGGAATTATCATCCTGCCTATATCTTTCCGCCTCTAGTTCTTCTTCCAAAAGTGATTTCCAAAATTCTAATGCAACGTTCGTTTGTACTGCTGGTGGCTCCAGCATGGCCTCACAGGTTTTGGTATGCGGATCTCATTCGGATGGCCAGTTGCCAACCTTGGACTCTTCCGTTAAGACCAGACCTTCTATCTCAAGGCCCTTTTTTCAATCAGGATCTCAAATCATTAAATTTGAAGGTATGGAAATTGAACGCTTGATTCTTAGTCATAGAGGTTTCTCTGACTCAGTAATTAATACTATGTTACAGGCTCGTAAATCTGTGTCTAGGAAGATTTATTATCGAGTCTGGAAGACTTGCATTTCTTGGTGTTCTTCTCATAAATTCTCTTGGCATTCGTTCAGAATTCCTAGAATTTTACAGTTTCTTCAGGATGGTTTAGATAAAGGTTTGTCTGCAAATTCCTTGAAAGGACAAATCTCTGCTCTTTCTGTTCTTTTTCACAGAAAGATTGCTATTCTTCCTGATATTCATTGTTTTGTACAGGCTTTGGTTCGTATCAAACCTGTCATTAAGTCAATCTCTCCTCCTTGGAGTCTTAATTTGGTTCTGAGGGCTTTACAAGCTCCTCTGTTTGAACCTATGCATTCTCTGGATATTAAATTACTTTCTTGGAAAGTTCTGTTCCTTTTGGCCATCTCTTCTGCTTGAAGAGTTTCTGAGTTATCTGCTCTTTCTTGTGAATCTCCTTTTCTGATTTTTCATCAGGATAAGGCGGTGTTGCGGACTTCATTTAAATTTTTACCTAAGGTTGTGAATTCTAACAACATTAGTAGGGAAATTGTTGTTCCTTCATTGTGTCCTAATCCTAAGAATTCTCTGGAGAGATCTTTACATTCTTTGGATGTAGTAAGAGCTTTAAAATATTATGTTGAAGCTACTAAAGATTTTAGAAAGACTTCTAGTCTATTTGTTATCTTTTTTGGTTCCAGGAAAGGTCAGAAGGCCTCCGCCATTTCTTTGGCGTCTTGGTTAAAGTCTTTGATTCATCATGCTTATGTAGAGTTGGGTAAATCTCCGCCTCAAAGGATTACGGCTCATTCTACTAGGTCAGTTTCTACTTCCTGGGCGTTTAGGAATGAAGCTTCTGTTGATCAGATTTGCAAAGCAGCAACTTGGTCTTCTTTGCATACTTTTACTAAATTCTACCATTTTGATGTTTTCTCTTCTTCTGAAGCAGTTTTTGGTAGAAAAGTACTTTAGGCAGCTGTTTCAGTTTGATTCTTCTGCTTATAATTTCATTTTTTTTCATTATTAAGATTAAAACTTTTGTTTTGGGTTGTGGATTATTTTTCAGCGGAATTGGCTGTCTTTATTTTATCCCTCCCTCTCTAGTGACTCTTCTGTGGAGTTCCACATCTTGGGTATTACTATACCATACGTCACTAGCTCATGGACTCTTGCCAATTACATGAAAGAAAACATAATTTATGTAAGAACTTACCTGATAAATTAATTTCTTTCATATTAGCAAGAGTCCATGAGGCCCACCCTTTTTTGTGGTGGTTATGATTTTTTTGTATAAAGCACAATTATTCCAATTCCTTATTTTGATGCTTTTGCTCCTTTCTTATCACCCCACTTCTTGGCTATTCGTTAAACTGAATTGTGGGTGTGGTGAGGGGTGTATTTATAGGCATTTTGAGGTTTGGGAAACTTTGCCCCTCCTGGTAGGAATGTATATCCCATACGTCACTAGCTCATGGACTCTTGCTAATATGAAAGAAATGAATTTATCAGGTAAGTTCTTACATAAATTATGTCATATATATATATATATATATATATATATATATATATATATATATATATATATATATATATATGTGTGTGTATATTTGTATATACACACACACACACAATATCTCACAAAAGTGAGTACACCCCTCACATTTTGTAAATATTTTATTATATCTTTTCATGTGACAACACTGAAGAAATTGCACTGTGCTACAATGTAAAGTAGTCAATGTACAGCCTGTATAACAGTGTAAATTTGCTGTCCCCTCAAAATAACACACAGCCAATAATGTCTAAACCGTTGGCAACAAAAGTGAGTACACCCCTAAGTGGAAATGTCCAAATTGGGCCCAATTTGCCATTTTCCCTCCCTAGTGTCATGTGACTCATTAGTGTTACAAGGTCTCAGGTGCGAATGGGGAGCAGGTGAGTTAAATTTGGTTTTATCGCTCTCACACACTTTTTTATACTGGTCACTAGAAATTCCACATGGCACCTCATGGCAAAGAACTCTCTCTGAGGATCTGAAAAAAAATAATTGTTGCTGTGTATATAAAGATGGCCTAGGCTATAAGAAGATTGCCAAGACCCTGAAACTGAGCTGCAGCACGGGGGGCAAGACCATACAGCAGTTTCATAGGACAGGTTCCACTCGGAACAGGCCTCGCCATGGTCGACCAAAGAAGTTGAATGCACATGCTCAGCGTCACATCTAGAGGTTGTCTTTGGGAAATAGACGTATTAGTGCTGCCAGCATTGCTGCAGAGGTTTAGGGGTGGGGGGTCAGTGCTCAGACCATATGCCGCACACTGTGTCAAATTGTTCTGCATGGCTGTCGTCCCAGACGGAAGCCTCTTCTAAAGATGATGCACAAGAATGCCTGCAAACAGTTTGCTGAAGACAAGCAGACTAAGGACATGGATTACTGGAACCATGTCCTGTGGTCCAATGAGACGAGATAAAATTATTTGGTTCAGATGATGTCAAGCGTGTGTGGCGGCAACCAGGTGAGGAGTACAAAAACAAGTGTGTCTTGCCTACAGTCAAGCATGCTACTAGGAGTGTCATGGTCTGGGCCTGCATGACTGCTCCTGGCACTAGGGAGCTACATTTCATTGAGGGAACCATGAATGCCAACATGTACTGTGATATACTGAAGCGGAGACTGGTCCGCAGGGCAGTATTTCAACATAACTACCCCAAACGCACCTCCAAGACGACCACTGCCTTGCTAAAGAAGCCGAGGATGAAGGTGATGGACTGGCCAAGCATGTCTCCAGACCTAAACCCTATTGAGCATCTGTGGGGCATCCTCAAACAGAAGGTGGGGTAGCGCAAGGTCTCTAACATCCACCAGCTCTGTGATGTCGTCATAGAGGAGGGGAAGAGGACTCCAGTGGAAACCTGTGAAGCTCTGGTAAACTCTATGCCCAAGAGTGTTATGGCAGTGCTGGAAAATAATTGTGGCCACACAAAATATTGACACTTTGGGCCCAATTTGGACATTTCCCCTTAGGGGTTTACTCACTTTTGTTGCCAACGGGTTAGACATTAATGGCTGTGTGTTTAATTAACCCCCAGTTAAACAGTTCTTTTACCTCTAAAAAGAATACTAATAAAACCCCCAAAATAAAAAAAAACCTAGCGCTAAAAAAACTAAACTACCCTTTGCCCCTAAATGGGCATTTGTATGGGCATTGCCCTTAAAAAAAAAAAAAAAGGCATTCATCTTTTACTGTCCTTAAAATGGCAGTCGGCTCTTTTTGAAGCCCAAAAATACCCTAATCTAAAACAAAAAACAAAAACCACCCTAAACATTAAAATAAAAAAAGCCTAAACCTGCAAGAACAACAATGTACAGACCACTTGATGATGAAGGGGACTGGGAGTACCAAAGAATCATAGACTGGCATAACGGAACTAACTCAAAAGCATGGGTATCCTTAGACTCACAATTTCTAAAGACGCCACAGGTGGGTGTACGGTGTTGTCTTAATAAAACTACTTTGTGTATTATTGTTGGTTTATTTTTTTCAAGTATTTAAGAACTGGGAGAAATTACTAAGTATTCTAGAGGACTATCATTGGTAAAATCCCCAATAACGCCAATATTCCTAAATGTAGAACTAAAAAAAGGGCTAGAAATAGGAGACAGTGGAATCAAAGAGGTCGTTATTTCGGTCCCAATTTATTTGCTCACTCAATAAAAGAAAAAAACTAAAACCAAGACTTAGACTACAAGTTGTAACGAATGAAATGTTCACAAACTGGGTAAAGTATGCACAATTAACACATTTAATACAAACCTCCCCACATCAAGAAGACCTTTTACGAAAACCATCCGATTTTGAAAAAATATGCTTTACACCCCTTCAGAGGAACACTGTCGATTTTATGAGGAAATTAAATAATCTAAAAAATATATCATTACCCACCTATACAGATAGGTCCATTAACATACATAGATCCTAAACTATGGAAACAAATGTTCTATCAAACACACAAATCCTCAGGGTCTATAAACATCTTAGAACTAAACATTAAAATATTAATGAGGTTGTACCTTACACCAAACAGTTTAAAATCCATCTAGCCACACTTTTTAAGGACTATGTTGGATAGAATGCGGGGAAGCGGGTACCATGACCCACAAATGGTGGACGTGTAAAGAATTAAGATCAGTATGGAAAGTAGAATCCCTAGGAAAAGATTTATTTGGAAGGGGATATACACTAACGGGCACACATGCACTGCTTAACCAAAAACCAGGCAAATTTTGTAAAATCAGAATGGCGGTTTTTCAAATAGCAGTAAACAGCGCAAAAGCTATTATCTAGAACTTGGAAGACAAACATTAGACTGACAATACCGATGTGGCTATCCAGAACAGATGAAATGTTAGTGCTAGAAAAATACGGGTTCTATAAACAGAAACTAGTTTTTTTTTTTCTTTTTCGTCAATATACAATTTTATTGGGAACAATTTAAGACTTCCCTCAGTCCCTCCCAAAATGCCTATAAATACACCTTCCACCACACACACACCTCCATTTTAACGTATAGCCAAGTAGTGAGGTGTAAAAAGCATACAAAAGAGGAACTGGAAAAATAATGTGCTTTTATACAAAAAATCATAACCACCAAAAATATGGTGGGTCTCATATACTCTTGCCACTATGAAAGAAATGAATTTATCAGGTAAGTTCTTACATAAATTGTTTTCTTTCATGTAAGTGGCAAGAGTCCATGAGCTAGTGACGTATCGGATAGAATACCCAAGATGTGGAACTCCACAGAGTCAATAGAGAGGGAGGGATAAAATAAAAACATCCATTTCCGTTGAAAAAAAAATAATTCTAAATAATAATGGTTTTCTTAAATTTAAAAAAACTCAAATTATAGGCAAAGAAATAAAACCGAGATAACTGCCTGAAGAAATTTTCTACCAAAGACTGCTTCAGAAGAAGCAAATACATAAAAATGTTAACATGTAGTAAATGTATGCAAAGACCAAGTTGCTGCTTTGCAAATCTGATCAACTGATGCTCCATTCTTGAAAGCCCAAGAAGTGGCAACTGATCTCGTAGAATGAGCTGTAATTCTTTGAGGAGGAGACTACCCCGCCTCCAAATAAGCCTTGTGAATCAAAAGTTTTAACCAAGATGCCAAAGAAATGTCAGAGGCTTTCTGACCTTTCCTGGAACCAGAAAAATAACAAACTAGAAGTCTTTCTGAAATCCTTGGTAGCCTCAACATAGTATTTCAAAGCTCTTACCACATCCAAAGAATATAGAGAGATCTCAAGAGAATTCTTATGATTAGGACACAAAGAAGGAACAATAATTTCCTTACTAATGTTGTTAGAATTCACAACCTTAGGTAAGAATTTAAACGAAGTCTGTAAAACCGCTTTATCTTGATGAAATATCAGATAAGGAGGCTCACAAGAGAGAGCCAACAACTCAAACTCTTCTAGCAGAAGAGATAGCTAAAAGAAATAACACTTTCCAAGAAAGTAGCTTAATAGCCAAAGAATGCATAGGCTCAACAGGAGGAGCCTGCAAAGTCCTTAAAACCAAATTAAGACTCCGAGGAGAAATAGACTTAATAACAGGTTTGATGCGACCCAAAGTCTGAACAAAACAGTGAATATCAGGAAGTTTAGCAATCTTTCTATGAAGTAAAACAGAGCAGAGATTTGTAGACAAACCTTTTTCCAAACCATCCTGAAGAAACTTTAAAATCCTAGAAATTCTAAAAGAATGCCAAGAAAAAATGAGAGGAGCACCATGAAATATAGGTTTTCCAAACCCGATAATAAATCTCCCTTGAAACAGATCTTGGAGATCACGCTTGGAAGAAGAACTAGAGTTGGAAAAATGTAAGCAGGTTAGTAAAACCAAGGAACTGCTAAAGCATCCACCATCTCTGCCCGAGATCCTTGGATCTGGAAAAATATCTGGGAAGTTTCTTGCTCAAACAAAACACCATCAAATCTATTTCTGGAGGACCCCACATTTGTACAATCTGATGAAACACATCTGGATGCAAAGTCTGACTGAGATAATCCGCTTCCCAATTGTCTACTCCTGGAATATGAATCACAGAAATTGGACAAGAGTTGGACTCCGCCCAAGAAAGTATCCAAGATACTTCTTTCTTTGCTAAAGAGGTGCTAGTCCCTCCCTGATGATTGACATATGCCACTGTTTTGATATTGTCTGTCTGAAAACAAATGAAAAGTTCTCTCTTTAACAGAGACCAAGCCTGAAGAGCTCTGAAGATAGCATGGAGTTCTAAAATATTGATTGGTAACCTCGCCTCTTGAGGTTTCCAAACTCCTTGTGCAATTAGAGACCCCCAGACAGCTCCACAACCTGTGATACTTACGCTTGTTGAGATCACAGTCCAGGAAGGACGAACAAAAGAGGCCCCTTGAACAATCCGATGATGGTCCAACCACCATGACAGAGAGAGTTGAATGTTGGGATTTAAGTATATTAGTTGTGATATCCGAGTATAATCCCTGCACCATTGATTCAGCATGCAAAGCTGCAGTGGTCTCATATGAAAACCAGCAAAGGGGATCACGTCCGATGCTGCAGTCATAAGACCTAAAACTTCCATGCACATAGCCACTGAAGGGAACGATCGAGACTGAAGGTTTAGACAAGCTAAAACCAATTTAATTTGTCTCTTGTCTGTTAAAGACAGTCATGGGCACTGACTGAACACAGTTCTACAATAGCTACGTGTGTCTGTTGGAAATTAACTGATATTTCTTCAGCTAAATTATGTGGCATTGGTCAAAAGCTTTTGCATGCAGATAATGTTTCTATTAGTACTAATACATCTAATGTACTTAATATTCCTGTAGATGTTAAAGATTATATTGCTGCAGCTATAGATGAGGCTGATTCTGAAACTGACAACTCTTCCTATCTATTTAAGATTGATTATATTCAATCTTTGTTAAAGGAAGTTCTGATTACTTTGGGTATTGAATAGTCTAGTCCTCTTGATAAAAAAACAAAAAACAAAAAAACAGTAAACGTTTAAATAATGTTTTTAAACCTAAGGTTTTTCCTATTCCAGATACTGTTTTTGATATGATTTCTAAAGAATGGTCTAAGTCTGGTTCTTCTTTTAATCCTTCTTCTAGGTTTAGAAAGTTGTATCCTCTACCTTTGGCTGATTTGGAGTTTTTGGAAAAAGTCCCTAAGGTGGATGGGGCTATTTCCACTCTTGCCAAATGTACTACTATTCCTATGGAAGATATTACTTCTTTTAAGGATCCTTTTAGATAGAAAGATTGAATCTTGAAAGCTTATTTACATTCTGGTTATATTCTTAGACCTTCCATTTCTATGGCTGATGTGACTGCTGCTTTAGCTTTTTTGGTTGGATAGTTTAGCTTGTCAGATAGAAGATCATGATTTATCCAGCATTATTCTTCTACTTCAACATGCTAATCATTTCATTTGTGATGCTATATTTGACATTATTAAGATCAATGTTAAATCTATGTTAGCTATTTTAGCCAGAAGAGCTTTATGTCTTAAATCTTGGAATGCTGATAAGGTGTCTAAATCTAGATTATTATCTTTGTCTTTCCAGGGTAAGAATCTATTTGGTTCTCAATTGGATTCTATTATTTCCACTATTACTGGGGGAGAAAGGAGTTTTTACCTCGAGATAAAAAAGTCTAAAAGCAAATTTAAGGCTCCTAATCGTTTTCGTTCCTTTCGTCAGAATAAGGAACAAAAGTCGACTCCTTCCTTCCCCGAAGGCCTCTGGTTCCAATTGGAGACCATCTTCAAGTTGGAATAAAACCAAGCCTTAAAAGGAACCAAATCCAGCTCCCAAGAATGCT
>NC_069499.1:1075012530-1075107392 GCF_027579735.1 Bombina bombina
TCAGGTCTGGGCTCTGGCTGGGCCATCCCAAAACTTTAATCTTCTTCTGGTGAAGCCATTCCTTTGTTGATTTGGATATATGCTTTGGGTCGTGGCCGCGAAGGATGTTGTTCATGGACATGGTGGAGATGTCCTCATCTCCTCCATGAGGTTATCTTGTCACAGGGATCTTCCAATCAATATTTTGGAACTGCGGGCAATGGGCAGGCTTGGCCCCTTCTGGGTTCATCCCAGTGTATCAGATTCAAATCAGACAATATGACGGTTGCTTACATTAACCATCTGGAAGGAACGAGAAGTTCCTTTGCGATGAAGGAGGTGTCTCCAATCCTAGAATGGGCAAAAGCCCACAGCTGTGTACTGTCAGCGATGCTTATTCCGGGTGTGGACAGCTGGGAAGCAGACAATCTTTCACCCGGGGGAATGGTCTCTCCACCCATAAGGTATGGTGAACTTACCTGCACTGGTGTGAGGAGTGTGTTTTTTCTTGGCATAAGGTTAAGGTTGCCAGAATTTTATCTTTTCTCCAGAATGGTTTGGAGAAGGGTCTATCTGCCAGTTCTCTGAAGGGACAGATATCGGCCCTGTCGGTGTTGCTGCACAAAAGATTAGCTAAGCTTCCAGATGTGCAGTCCTTTGTTAAGGCTCTGACTAGGATCAGACCTGTGACTCTGCCTTGGAGTCTTAATCTTGTTCTTAGTGTTTTGCAGCAGGCTCTGTTTGAGCCCATGCATACTGTTGACATTAAATTGTTATCTTGGAAAGTTTTCTTTTTTTATGACACGATAAGTCCACGGATCATTTTAATTACCAATGGGATATTCACCTCCTGGTCAGCAGGAGGAGGCAAAGAGCACCACAGCAAAGCTGTTAAATAGCTCCTCCCTTCCCTCCCACTCCAGTCATTCTCTTTGCCTACGGTAGTGCTAGGAAGAGGTAAAGTTAGGTGTTAGAAAAGATTCTTCAATCAAGAGTTTATTATTTTTAAAGTAGTGCAAGATTGTGCTGCTTTGTTCTGGGGTGTAGCCGTAGTCCATATCAGTCTCTTCAGTAGGGCTTTGGTGGCTTTAGAGCAATGGGAACTTGTGGGACATTATTCTCACTGCGCCTCCCATGTATTTTGTATGCCTTTAGTCTGAAGAAAAGGATTACTCGCAGGTCAATGGGAGGGAGAGGACCACTTAAACCTGGGATCTGCCTTGCTGTCAGGCAGAAGATGAGGTAAGTGCTAACTTTTTGTCTACGGATAGAAGGGAAATCTGTGGCACTGTATTATTTTATTCAAAGCCTCAATATCAATAAGGAATAGATTCTCCTATTATGTTAAAGGACACTATGGCAGTTTGGGCTTTATTATTCTATCAAGCCTCATTAAAGTTGATAGATTCTCCTACTGTGTTAGGAGATACTAGGAAAACTTAGACGCAGGCACTGGGGCTGAATGCGACATGACCCTCATCTCCCGGCGGTTTCATAACATAATTTTAACCGACCGGGAGATTACATTTTGACTATTAAGGGTTTGGGCGCTGCTACATGAACATTAGAGCAGGCTCAGTGAGTAGGGGTTTTTTTGTGTTAAAACCGACTACGCAATTATTTATAAAGCTGGTAATGGCGACAGAGTTATTGATGCGCCCATGATGGACGGTTCTTATGTGGCGCCATTTTAGTTGCGCAGCAGTTCCTCTTTTTCCGGTTTTCGGAAAGGCTGTTTAGTTTAAGGTTTTGGCGCTTAGAGCAGCGCTTCTGTTGCAGCAGAATTTTGTGCGGATGGGCTGACAGGCACCTCAGCTGCGTTAAGCTGAGGTGTAGAGGGGGTTTGCAGAGGCAACAATCTTTAAACCGGACTTCCTTATGTACCGATCCACCCCTTTTTCCGCTTACCTTAAAATAAAAAGTTATTCTCTTAAACTAAATTTAAAGAGACAGTAGAGTCTGTTATGCGACCTATTAAGTCATCTCTGCCCACCCAGATAAAGTTACTCTTTAACATTTAAAGAGACAACAGTAACAGTCTTTATGTGTTCACTTATTATAAAGATAAGATTGTTATTAGGTTAATCATTTTGTCTCTGTTCCCTATGTTGTTAAAGAACTGCCACATAAATAAAGGAGTTTTCTCCAACATAGGTGTGTCCGGTCCACGGCGTCATCCTTACTTGTGGGATATTCTCTTCCCCAACAGGAAATGGCAAAGAGCCCAGCAAAGCTGGTCACATGATCCCTCCTAGGCTCCGCCTTCCCCAGTCATTCTCTTTGCCGTTGTACAGGCAACATCTCCACGGAGATGGCTTAGAGTTTTTTGGTGTTTAACTGTAGTTTTTATTCTTCAATCAAGAGTTTATTTTAAAATAGTGCTGGTATGTACTATTTACTCTGAAACAGAAAAGTGATGAAGATTTCTGTTTGTAAGAGGAAAATGATTTTAGCAACCGTTACTAAAATCGATGGCTGTTTCCACACAGGACTGTTGAGAGGAATTAAATTCAGTTGGGGGAAACAGTGAGCAGACTTTTGCTGCTTGAGGTATGACACATTTCTAACAAGACTATGTAATGCTGGAAGCTGTCATTTTCCCTATGGGATCCGGTAAGCCATTTTTATTACATAAGAATAAAGGGCTTCACAAGGGCTTTTAAGACTGGTAGACATTTTCTGGGCTAAAACGATTGATATATAAGCATTTTTAATACTTCATAGCTTTGAGGAATTATTTTATTCTTGGGAATTATGTAAAATAACCGGCAGGCACTGTATTGGACACCTTGTTCTCTAGGGGCTTTCCCTAATCATAGGCAGAGCCTCATTTTCGCGCCTCTATTGCGCAGTTGTTTTTGAGAAGCATGACATGCAGATGCATGTGTGAGGAGCTCAGATACATAGAAAAGGCTTTCTGAAGGCGTCATTTGGTATCGTATTCCCCTTTGGGCTTGGTTGGGTCTCAGCAAAGCAGATACCAGGGACTGTATAGGGGTTAAACATAAAAATGGCTCCGGTTCCGTTATTTTAAGAGTTAAAGCTTTCAAATTTGGTGTGCAATACTTTTAAGGCTTTAAGACACTGTGGTGAAATTTTGGTGAATTTTGAACAATTCCTTCATACTTTTTCACATTTGCAGTAATAAAGTGTGTTCAGTTTAAAATTTAAAGTGACAGTAACGGTTTTATTTTAAAACGTTTTTTGTACTTTGTTATTAAGTTTATGCCTGTTTAACATGTCTGAACTGCCAGATAGACTGTGTTCTGAATGTGGGGAAGCCAAGGTTCCTTCTCATTTAAATAGATGTGATTTATGTGACACAAAATTTAGAGAAAATGATGCCCAAGATGATTCCTCAAGTGAGGGGAGTAAGCATGGTACTGCATCATCCCCTCCTTCGTCTACGCCAGTCTTGCCCACACGGGAGGCCCCTAGTACATCTAGTGCGCCAATACTCCTTACTATGCAACAATTAACGGCTGTAATGGATAATTCTATCAAAAACATTTTAGCCAAAATGCCCACTTATCAGCGAAAGCGCGACTGCTCTGTTTTAGAAAATACGGAAGAGCATGAGGACGCTGATGATATTGGTTCTGAAGTGCCCCTACACCAGTCTGAGGGGGCCAGGGAGGTTTTGTCTGAGGGAGAAATTTCAGATTCAGGGAAAATTTCTCAACAAGCTGAACCTGATGTGATTACATTCAAATTTAAATTGGAACATCTCCGCGCTCTGCTTAAGGAGGTGTTATCTACTCTGGATGATTGTGAGAATTTGGTCATTCCAGAGAAATTATGTAAGATGGACAAGTTCCTAGAGGTCCCGGGGCCCCCCGAAGCTTTTCCTATACCCAAGCGGGTGGCGGATATTGTAAACAAAGAATGGGAAAGGCCCAGCATACCTTTCGTCCCTCCCC
The DNA here is from genome assembly GCF_027579735.1 of Bombina bombina. NCBI lineage: Eukaryota > Metazoa > Chordata > Amphibia > Anura > Bombinatoridae > Bombina > Bombina bombina. The sequence continues at coordinate 1,075,016,430 of NC_069499.1, forward strand.
CTATATTTAAGAAATTGTTTCCTATGGTCGACCCCAGAAAGGACTTATGGCAGACAGTCCCCAAGGTCGAGGGGGCGGTTTCTACTCTAAACAAACGCACCACTATACCCATAGAAGATAGTTGTGCTTTCAAAGATCCTATGGATAAAAAATTAGAGGGTTTGCTTAAAAAGATGTTTGTTCAGCAAGGTTACCTTCTACAACCAATTTCATGCATTGTTCCTGTCACTACAGCAGCGTGTTTCTGGTTCGATGAACTAGAAAAGGCGCTCAATAAAGATTCTTCTTATGAGGAGATTTTGGACAGAATTCATGCTCTCAAATTGGCTAACTCTTTCACCTTAGAAGCCACTTTGCAATTGGCTAGATTAGTGGCAAAAAATTCTGGGTTTGCTATTGTGGCGCGCAGAGCGCTTTGGCTAAAATCTTGGTCAGCGGATGCGTCTTCCAAGAACAAATTGCTTAACATTCCTTTCAAGGGGAAAACGCTGTTTGGCCCTGACTTGAAAGAGATTATTTCTGATATCACTGGGGGTAAGGGCCACGCCCTTCCTCAGGATAGGTCTTTCAAGGCTAAAAATAAACCAAATTTTCGTCCCTTTCGCAGAAACGGACCAGCCCCAAGTGCTACATCCTCTAAGCAAGAGGGTAATACTTCTCAAGCCAAGCCAGCCTGGAGGCCAATGCAAGGCTGGAACAAAGGTAAGCAGGCCAAGAAACCTGCCACTGCTACCAAGACAGCATGAGATGTTGGCCCCCGATCCGGGACCGGATCTGGTGGGGGGCAGACTCTCTCTCTTCGCTCAGGCTTGGGCAAGAGATGTTCTGGATCCTTGGGCGCTGGAAATAGTCTCCCAAGGTTATCTTCTGGAATTCAAGGGGCTTCCCCCAAGGGGGAGGTTCCACAGGTCTCAATTGTCTTCAGACCACATAAAAAAACAGGCATTCTTACATTGTGTAGAAGACCTGTTAAAAATGGGAGTGATTCATCCTGTTCCATTAGGAGAACAAGGGATGGGGTTCTACTCCAATCTGTTCATAGTTCCCAAAAAAGAGGGAACATTCAGACCAATCTTAGATCTCAAGATCCTAAACAAGTTTCTCAAGGTTCCATCGTTCAAAATGGAAACCATTCGAACAATTCTTCCTTCCATCCAGGAAGGTCAATTCATGACCACGGTGGATTTAAAGGATGCGTATCTACATATTCCTATCCACAAGGAACATCATCGGTTCCTAAGGTTCGCCTTTCTGGACAAGCATTACCAGTTTGTGGCACTTCCGTTCGGATTAGCCACTGCTCCAAGAATTTTCACAAAGGTACTGGGGTCCCTTCTAGCGGTGCTAAGACCAAGGGGCATTGCAGTAGTACCTTACTTGGACGACATTCTGATTCAAGCGTCGTCCCTTCCACAAGCAAAGGCTCACACGGACATCGTTCTGGCCTTTCTCAGATCTCACGGGTGGAAAGTGAACGTAGAAAAAAGTTCTCTATCTCCGTCAACAAGAGTTCCCTTCTTGGGAACAATAATAGACTCCTTAGAAATGAGGATTTTTCTGACAGAGGCCAGAAAATCAAAACTTCTAAACTCTTGTCAAGTACTTCATTCTGTTCCTCTTCCTTCCATAGCGCAGTGCATGGAAGTAATAGGTTTGATGGTCGCGGCAATGGACATAGTTCCTTTTGCGCGAATTCATCTGAGACCATTACAACTGTGCATGCTCAGTCAGTGGAATGGGGATTATACAGACTTGTCTCCGACGATACAAGTAGATCAGAGGACCAGAGATTCACTCCGTTGGTGGCTGTCCCTGGACAACCTGTCACAGGGGATGAGCTTCCGCAGACCAGAGTGGGTCATTGTCACGACCGACGCCAGTCTGGTGGGCTGGGGCGCGGTCTGGGGACTCCTGAAAGCTCAGGTTCTTTGGTCTCGGGAAGAATCTCTTCTCCCGATAAATATTCTGGAACTAAGAGCGATATTCAATGCTCTCAAGGCTTGGCCTCAGCTAGCAAAGGCCAAATTCATACGGTTTCAATCGGACAACATGACGACTGTTGCGTACATCAACCATCAGGGGGGAACAAGGAGTTCCCTGGCGATGGAAGAAGTGACCAAAATCATTCAATGGGCGGAGACTCACTCCTGCCACTTGTCTGCAATCCACATCCCAGGAGTGGAAAATTGGGAAGCGGATTTTCTGAGTCGTCAGTCATTTCATCCGGGGGAGTGGGAACTCCATCCGGAAATCTTTGCCCAAATTACTCAGTTGTGGGGCATTCCAGACATGGATCTGATGGCCTCTCGTCAGAACTTCAAGGTTCCTTGCTACGGGTCCAGATCCAGGGATCCCAAGGCGACTCTAGTAGATGCACTAGTAGCACCTTGGACCTTCAAACTAGCGTATGTGTTCCCACCGTTTCCTCTCATCCCCAGGCTGGTAGCCAGGATCAATCAGGAGAGGGCATCGGTGATCTTGATAGCTCCTGCGTGGCCACGCAGGACTTGGTATGCAGACCTGGTGAATATGTCATCGGCTCCACCATGGAAGCTACCTTTGAGACAGGACCTTCTTGTTCAAGGTCCGTTCGAACATCCGAATCTGGTCTCACTCCAACTGACTGCTTGGAGATTGAACGCTTGATTTTATCAAAGCGAGGGTTCTCAGATTCTGTCATTGATACTCTTGTTCAGGCCAGAAAGCCTGTAACTAGAAAAATCTACCATAAAATATGGAAAAGATATATCTGTTGGTGTGAATCTAAAGGATTCCCTTGGGACAAGATAAAAATTCCTAAGATTCTATCCTTTCTTCAAGAAGGTTTGGAGAAAGGATTATCTGCAAGTTCTTTGAAGGGACAGATTTCTGCTTTGTCTGTGTTACTTCACAAAAAGCTGGCAGCTGTGCCAGATGTTCAAGCTTTTGTTCAGGCTCTGGTTAGAATCAAGCCTGTTTACAAACCTTTGACTCCTCCTTGGAGTCTCAATTTAGTTCTTTCAGTTCTTCAGGGGGTTCCGTTTGAACCCTTACATTCCGTTGATATTAAGTTATTATCTTGGAAAGTTTTGTTTTTGGTTGCAATCTCTTCTGCTAGAAGAGTTTCAGAGTTATCTGCTCTGCAGTGTTCTCCTCCTTATCTGGTGTTCGATGCAGATAAGGAGGTTTTGCGTACTAAACCTGGTTTTCTTCCGAAAGTTATTTCTAACAAAAACATTAACCAGGAGATAGTCGTGCCTTCTTTGTGTCCGAATCCAGTTTCAAAGAAGGAACGTTTGTTGCACAATTTGGATGTAAAATTCTATTTAGATGCTACAAAGGATTTTAGACAAACATCTTCCTTGTTTGTTGTTTATTCTGGTAAAAGGAGAGGTCAAAAAGCAACTTCTACCTCTCTCTCTTTTTGGCTTAAAAGCATCATCAGATTGACTTACGAGACTGCCGGACGGCAGCCTCCTGAAAGAATCACAGCTCATTCCACTAGGGCCGTGGCTTCCACATGGGCCTTCAAGAACGAGGCTTCTGTTGATCAGATATGTAAGGCAGCGACTTGGTCTTCACTGCACACTTTTACAAAATTTTACAAATTTGATACTTTTGCTTCTTCTGAGGCTATTTTTGGGAGAAAGGTTTTGCAAGCCGTGGTGCCTTCCATCTAGGTGACCTGATTTGCTCCCTCCCTTCATCCGTGTCCTAAAGCTTTGGTATTGGTTCCCACAAGTAAGGATGACGCCGTGGACCGGACACACCTATGTTGGAGAAAACAGAATTTATGTTTACCTGATAAATTACTTTCTCCAACGGTGTGTCCGGTCCACGGCCCGCCCTGGTTTTTTAATCAGGTCTGATAATTTATTTTCTTTAACTACAGTCACCACGGTATCATATGATTTCTCCTATGCAAATATTCCTCCTTTACGTCGGTCGAATGACTGGGGAAGGCGGAGCCTAGGAGGGATCATGTGACCAGCTTTGCTGGGCTCTTTGCCATTTCCTGTTGGGGAAGAGAATATCCCACAAGTAAGGATGACGCCGTGGACCGGACACACCGTTGGAGAAAGTAATTTATCAGGTAAACATAAATTCTGTTACTCTTTCAAATTGCTTTGTCGCCGGTGCAGTTGCATACTGGTTGATGCATTGTCTGTTCTATTAGGACAGACACTCCTCTCGAAATCCAATTAAGTTAGCCAACGCCTCTATGTCAGATGCTCCATTTCAAGGTTCTTAAACTGCGAGCTAGGATTTCAGGCTTTGCCATAAGGTCCGCAGAACGTTAAGACTGCGAATGCCTCATCTGAGTATAAATTTTTGGTGATTCCCTACAAGGGGAAGACTTGTTTGGTTCTGTTTTAACGGAAATTTTCTCTGATATTACGAGAGGTAAGGGTAATTCCTTCCCTTAGAATAAGAAAGCAGTTGTCAGTATAGTTTACTTCCTTTCGATCTTTCAAAGGAAGTCGTTCAACTCTTTCTTCCAAGCAGGAGTCGTCCAAACTTTACTGTTGACACAGTCAATCTTGGAATAGGGGAAAGCAATCCGAAGATCCTGCTGATGAATGAAATGCAGCATGACAGGCCTGGCCCCAATCCGGGAGGATTCTGTATCCCAGGGATACAATATAGAGTTCAGGGGCAGGTCTTTGTTTTCAAGATTATCTGCAGTAGAAGAGAGGCGTTCTTACTCTGCGTAGGAGACCTCTCTGACTTGGGAGTGATAGTTCCTGTTCGGTTTCAGGGACAGGGTCTGGGATTTTATTCCAACTTGTTCGTGGTTCCCAAATAAGAGGGAACCTTCAGACCTATTTCTTTCATGTAATTAGCAAGAGTCCATGAGCTAGTGACGTATGGGATATACATTCCTACCAGGAGGGGCAAAGTTTCCCAAACCTTAAAATGCCTATAAATACACCCCTCACCACACCCACAATTCAGTTTTACAAACTTTGCCTCCCATGGAGGTGGTGAATTAAGTTTGTGCTAGATACTTCGTTGATATGCGCTTCGCAGCAGGCTGAAGCCCGGTTTTCCTCTCAGAGTGCAGTGAACGTCAGAGGGATTTGAAGAGAGTATTGCCTATTTGAATACAATGGTCTTCCTGTAGGGGATCTATTTCATAGGTTCTCTGTTATCGGTCGTAGAGATTTCTTCTCCTACCTCCCTTTTCAGATCGACGATATACTCTTATATACCATTACCTCTACTGATTCTCATTTCAGTACTGGTTTGGCTATCTACTATATGTAGATGAGTGTCTTAGGGTAAGTAAGTCTTATTTTATTTGACACTCTAAGCTATGGTTGGGCACTTTATATGTAAAGTTCTAAATATATGTGTTTAAACTTATATTTGCCATGATTCAGGATAATCAGTATTCCTTCATTCAGACTGTCAGTTTCATTATTTTGGGATAATGCATATGAATAAATATTTTTTTCTTACCTTAAAAATTTTTCAATTGACTTTTTTCCCTGCGGGCTGTTAGGCTTGCGGGGGCAGAAAATACTTATTATAAAATTTATTGCGTCATTTTTGGCACAAACTTTTTTGGCCCAAAATTTTGTCATTTCCGGCGCCATAGTTGACGCCGGAAGTTTGTTCGTGGTTGCGTCATTTTTTGACGCATGTGTATTACAGATGTTTTTTGCGCCAAAAAATGTGGGCGTCGTTTTTGGCGCCAAAAAATATGGGCGTTGTACTTGGCGCCAATAATGTGGGCGTCATACTTGGCGCCAAAAAATGTGGGCGTCATACTTGTTTCCACTTTCTTTCACATTATTTAATTCTTACTTTTTTGTTGCCTCTGGTTGCTAGAGGCTTGTTTATTTTGCATTTTTTCCCATTCCTGAAACTGTCATTTAAGGAATTTGATAATTTTGCTTTATATGTTTTTTTTTTTTTTTTTTTTTACATATTGCAAGTCAAACACTGTTCCTGTATCAGAAAATGCTAAGGGATTCCTGTTGACTGATATCAGTCCTACCAAAGCTAAGTTCATTTGTTTTAATGTTATGAATGTTTATCTTTAGCTATGGTTTGTAATAAGTTATGATATACTTTTACATGCATAGTCCATTAGTATTTATGCTTTATATATTGCTATTCTTTTTACATCTTATGTACAAGATATACTTAGGAATTTATAAGAATATTTTTCTGATTCTATTTTAAAGGCTTTGTCTGACTTCCCGCCTTCTAATAAATTTTTTAGGTCTTTTTCAAACTTCTTATTTAGTTGATGAAGTTTCAAATGACCAACAAAATACTGAATTATCCTTCTCTGATTGTGTTTTTTTCTCATTCAGAATTTTCTTCATATTGACACTAACAAAACTACTTTTTTATTTTTTAATAGAGTACATTTGTTCTTTGTTGAAAAGGTGTTGATTATTTTGGATATTAAAGTAACTAGTTCTTTTGATTTAAAGACTAGCTAACATTTAAATTCTACTTATTAACCTTTTGTGGTTTTCTTCAGAAGTTTTTTTCCAGTTCCTGATTCTAGGGAATGGAATAGGCTGAGAATTTCTTTTATTCCTTCTTTAAGGTTTTTAAATTGTATTCTTTGCCGGCAGTTAGTTCTCAGTTTTGAGGAAAGATTCCCCAAGTTAATGGGTCTATCTCTACTCCTGCTTAACATACTATTATTCCTATATGAAATAGTATTTATTTTTTTCCTTCAGATGGTTGTATCTTATTTAAGGAAAGTTATTTATTTTCAGGTACTTTCCATAGACCTGTAATTTATTTGGCTGATGTTGCAATTGCTTCATCCTTCTGGTTGGATACTTTAAGATCAAGTATCGGATTATGATTTGTTTAGCATTGTTAAGTCAACATGCTAATAATTTCATTTGTTTCGTCATTTTTTGATATTTTCACAAATGAGGTTTAATCTATGTCTTTAGCTAATTTAGCTAGAAGAACTTTGTGATTTCAATCTTGGAATGCTAATTTGATTTCTAAATTCCATATTTCTTTTCCAAGGTAATCAATTATTTGGTTCATAATTGGATTCAATTCTTTAAATTGTTACTCTGGGCTTCAAGATTGAGTTCTAAGACAAAAATTTTAAGCTTATATTAGTGCCTTTTTGGTCAGTGTTTTTTGTTCTTACTAAGGAACGGAATCCTATATTCTTCCCCAAGTAACATGTTTATAATTGAAAGTTTTTCTTCATTCAATTAAGCCATTTAACAGTTCAAAGTCAGCTCCCCAAATTTGCATGTAGGTGCGGTTCTTATTCCAGCTTAGCTGGTAAGGGGCAGGTTAAGACTTTTTTAAATTGTTTGGTTCAATTCGGTCCAAACTTCTTAGATTTTGGGTACAGAATAGGATTCAGAGTAAAACTGTCTGTGAGAAGTCTTTTTTTCTCTCTATCATATTCCAGCTATTCCAGTAAGGCTCACACTTTCCTGAAGTGTGTTTCAGACCTGTATGTTTTGGGTACTTGTGAAGCGCGGCTGGTTACCCGTTGGGGTTCAAGGCGCTGCTCAGACCTGGAGTTTTTCTGGGGTATTTTTACCAGTTCCATTTTTAGGAACAGGGTTTGGGGGTTTTATTCAAAACTATTCATTGTCCCAAAGATAGAAAATCTTTTTGAATTGTCATAAGTGTTCCATCTTTTAGAATGGTGTTTATATGGTCTATTCTGCCTTTTTGGTCAGTGATGGCATTATTTGTTTACAATAGATACAATAGATGCATATCTTCATTTTCTGATTACATTCAGATTATTTTCTTTTTCTGAGATTCTCTTTTTTTGACAAGCATTACCAATTTGTTGCTTTTCCTTCTGGTCTAGCGACAGCTCTAAGAATCTTTTCAAGGTTCTCAGTGTTTCCTTATTTGGACGATTTCATGGTAATGGCTCAGTCTTTTCGTTCTGCGGAATCTCATACGATTCAACTTTGTTGTTTCTTCGAGACATGGTTAGAGGATCTTTTTATCAACAAGCTCCTTGATTCCTCACACAAGGGTCACCATTTTTTGGTTTCCAGATAGATTGTGTCAATTTCTTTGTCTAAAACAGACAAGTGACAATTTTATTGGGTTCCGTTTGTCGGAACCTTCAGTCTCTATTATTTCCTTCAGTTGCTATATATGCATGGAAGTTTTAGGTCTCATGGCTGCAGCATTGGATTCGATTCCCTTTGCTCATTTTCATAGGAAACCTTTCCAGTTTTTTATGCTGAATTTATGGTGCAGGGATTCTAGGATATCACTTTTTATATCTTTGAATCCTAATGTTTGACTATCTTTGATTTGGTGGTTAAGATCACCATCATTTAGTTCTACGGGTCTCTTCGTTTCTTTCAACCTGGACCATGATCTGTACAGATGCAAGTCTTTTAGGTTGGGAGGCTGTCTGAGGATCTCTGTCAGCACAAGGGGTTTGGAAATCTCAGGAGGCGAGATTACCATTTGATATTTTGGAACTCAGTGCATTACTCAGAGTTCTTCAGTTTTTGGCTTCTTTTTGAAGAAAGAGACGTTTGTTTTTCAGACAGACAATGTCATAACTGTGGCGTATGTCAATCATCAGGGTGGGACTATCAGTCCTTAGGCTGTGACAGAAGTATCTAGGATATTTGCTTGGGCTAAATCCAGCTCCTATCTAATTTCTGTGTTTTTTTTTCCCCAGGTATAGACAATTGGGAAGCGGTTTATCTCTGTCAATCAAGCTTTACATCCGGGAGAATGGTCTCTTTACCCAGATATGTTTTTTTCAATTTGTTCAGATGTGAGGGCTTCCAGAAATAGATCTGATGGCATCTCATCTAAACAAAGAACTTCCCAGGGGCCTATTCAGGTCTGGGGATCCTCAGGCAGAAGCAGTGTATGCATTGACACTTCCTTGGAGTTATCAATCTGCCTATATTTTTTCGCTTCTGGTTCTTCTTTTTAGAGTGATTTTCAAAATCATCAGAGAGCAATCTTTTTTGTTGCTGGTGGCTCCAGCATGGCCGCACAGGTTTTGGTATATGGTTCTTGTTCGGATGTCCAGTTGCCAATCTTGTTCTCTTCCATTAAGGTCAGACCTTATATCTTAGCATTCGTTTTTTCCATCAGGAATTCAAGTTATTAAAGGGACAGTCTACACCAGAATTGTTATTGTTTTAAAAGATAGATAATCCCTTTATTACCCATTTCCCAGTTTTGCATAACCAACACAGTTATAATAATATACTTTTAACCTCTGTGATTATCTTGTATCTAAGCCTCTGCAAGCTGCTCCTTTTTCAGTTCTTTTCACAGACTTGCAGTCTAGCCAATCAGTGCCTGCTCCCAGATTACTTCACATGCACGAGCACAGTGTTATCTATATGAAATACGTGAACTAACACCCTCTAGTGGTGAAAAACTGTTAAAATGCAATCTGAAAGAGGTGGGCTTCAAGGTCTAAGAAATTAGCATATGAACCTCCTAGGTTAAGCCTTCAACTAAGAATACCAAGAGAACAAAGCAAAATTGGTGATAAAAGTAAAATGGAAAATTGTTTTAAATTACATGCTCTATCTGAATCATGAAAGTTTATTTTGGTCTAGACTGTCCCTTTAATTTGATGGTATGGAAATTTAACGCTTAGTATGAGTCAGAGAAATTTCTATGACTAAGTACTATGTTGCAGGCTCGTAAATCTGTGTCTAGTAAGATTTATTATAGAGTTTGGAAGATTTACATCTCATGATGCTCTTCTTATAAATTCTCTTGGCATTCTTTTAGAATTCCTAGGATTTTATAGTTTCTTCAAGATGGTTTGGATAAGGGTTTTTGTCTGCAAGTTTCTTGAAAGGACAAATCTCTGCTTTTTCTGTGCTGTTTTCACAGAAAAATTTGCTAATCTTTCTGTTATTCATTGTTTTGTTCAGGCTTTGGTTCGTATCAAGCCTGTCATTAGGCCAATTTCTCCTCCTTGGAGTCTTAATTTGGTTCTGAGGGCTTTACAGGCTCTTCCGTTTGAGCATATGCTTTCTTTGGACATTAAAATTACTTTCATGGAAAGTATTGTTCCTTTTAGACATCTTTTCAGCTAGAACAGTTTTTGAATTATCTGCTCTTTCTTGTGAGTCTCCTTTTTCTGATTTTTCATCAGGATAAGGTGGTTTTGCTGTCCTCATTTCAATTGTTACCTAAGTTGTAAATTCTAACAACATTAGTAGAGGAATTATTGTCCCTTCCTTGTGTCCTAATCCTAAGAATTCTTTGGTAAAATACTTACATTCTTTGGATGTGGTAAGAGTTTTGAAATATGTTGAAGCTACTCAGATTTCAGAAAGACTTCTAGTCTATTTGTTATCTTTTCTGGTTTTAGGAAAGGAAAGAAGGCTTCTGCCATTTCTTTGACATCTTGGTTAAAGCTTTTGATTCATCATGCTTATTTGGAGTCGGGTTAATCCCCCGCCTCAGAGGATTACGGCTCATTCTACTAGGTCAGTTTCTACTTCCTGGGCTTTTAAGAATGAAGCTTCTGTTGATCAGATTTGCAAAGCAATGACTTGGTCTTCTTTGCATACTTTTACTAAATTCTACCATTTTAACGTTTTCTCTTCTTCAGAAGCAGTTTTTGGTAGAATAGTATTTCAGGCAGCTGTTTCAGTTAAGATTCTTCTGCTTATAATTTCAGTTATGATTTGGGTTGTGGATTATTTTTTCAGCGGAATTGGCTGTCTTTATTTTATCCCTCCCTCTGTAGTGACTCTTGCGTGGAAGTTCCACATCTTGGGTATCTGCTATCACATACGTCACTAGCTCATGGACTCTTGCTAATTACATGAAAGAAAACATAATTTATGTAAGAACTTACCTGATAAATTCATTTCTTTCATATTAGCAAGAGTCCATGAGGACCACCCTTTTTGTGGTGGTTATGATTTTTTTGTATAAAGCACAATTATTCCGATTCCTTATTTTTGATGCTTTTGCTCCTTTCTTATCATCCCACTTCTTGGCTATTCATTAAACTGAATTGTGGGTGTGGTGAGGGCTGTATTTATAGGCATTTTAAGGTTTGGGAAACTTTGCCCCTCCTGGTAGGAATGTATATACCATACGCCACTAGCTCATGGACTCCTGCTAATATGAAAGAAATTAATTTATCAGGTAAGTTCTTGCATAAATTATGTTTTTAGATCTCAAGGGTCAGAGATTTCTCAGAGTACTGTCCTCAGATGGAAGCTATTCATTCCATTCTTCCTTTGATCCAAGAGGGTCAATTTATGACAACCGTGGAGTTAAAGGACGCATATCTGTATGTTCCCGTTCACAGAGATCATCACAAGTTCCTAAGGTTTACCTTCCTGGACAGACTCTGCCAATTTGTGGCTCTTCCCTTCGGGCCTTGCCACAGCTTCCAGGATTTTCTCAAGGGTTCTGGGATCACTGTTGACGGTGCTTCGGTTACGGGGCATTGCATTGGCGCCCTATCTGGATAACATCCTAGTCCAGGCGCCATCCTTACAACAAGCAAGATCCCACATGGACACAGTGTTATCCTTCCTGTGGTTTCACAAGTGGAAGGTAAATTTGGGAAAGAGTTCCTTAGTCCCAAATTCAAGGGTTCTTCTTGGGAAGCATAATAAATTCCCTATCGATGAAGAATTTTCTTGCAGAAGTCAGGAAATCAAAGATTTTCGATTCCCGTTTATCCCTTCAGTCCACTTCGCGGCCATCATTGGCTCAGTGCATGGAGTTAATCGGGCTGAGGATAGTGGCAATGATCATCATTCCGTTTGCTCAGTTCCATCTCATATCCCTACAGTTAAGCATGCTCAGTCAATGGAACGTAGATTATGCAGGTTTGTCTCCTCGACTACTACTGGAGCAGGAGACAAGGGATTCTCTTCAATGGTAGTTGTCTCTGGATCATCTTTCCCAGGGAACCCGCTTTCGCAGACCATCTTGGGTAATTGTGACAACAGACGCCAGCCTTTTAAGGTGAGTAGCAGTCTGGGGTCCCCTAAAGGAGACGAGAAGTGAAAAAATAATTACACCTTTATTAATCGCAAAAAATAATAAAATGTCCACAAGTCAAAAAACAAGCCAGGAGTCAAAACCAGGGCTGGTAATCAGACAAGCTGAGTCAGGAGCCAAAGCGAATAGTCAGCCGAGCCGGAATCTGCAACAAGGAAAACAGCAGAGTCAGGAACAAGCCAGGGATCAGGAACCAGGAAGGACGTCAGCCAGCCAGGTAATACACAGGAACTCTCACAAACAGGTCTGAGACAAGGCACAGCATACTGAACAGAGGCCCTTTAAATAATAAGTGATGACATCACAATTCTGAGACTGCATCCTGTCTCACACGGATGATGCATACCAGTCTGGCCATAAAAGGAAGTGCAGGAAATGAGCAGCATCCCCCACAATGCACCATAGTCGGGAAGAGGTGAGTAAAATGGCTGCCAGCAGCACATGGCAAACAGGGAAAAAACCCTGACAGTACCCTCCCCTCAACGACCCCTCCCCCGCGGGAGGACAAAAAGGCTTATTGGGGAAACGGGCATGGAAGGCACGGAGGAGGGCGGGAGCATGAACATCAGAGGAGGGAACCCAAGAACGCTCCTCCGGACCGTAGCCCCTCCAGTGAATACAGTATACGGCCCCTGGACATACGAGAGTCAATAATGCTGCTGACCTCATACTCCTCATGGTTGTCAACAAAGATAGGATGGGGACGAGGCAACACAGTGGTAAACTGATTACAAACCAATGGTTTCAAGAGGGAGACATGAAAAACATTGGAGTTGCGCATAGGAGGAAGGTCAAGAGCGTAGGCCACAGGATTTACCCGTCAGAGTATTCGAAAAGGACCAACATAACAGGGAGCCAATTTATTGGAAGGCACACGAAGGTTCAAGTTGCGGGAGGACAGCCAAACTCTCTCACCAACCTGGTAGGAAGGCGCGGGCAGACGCCTACGATCAGCCTGGAACTTTTGGCGCTGCATAGAACGATGAAGGCAATCCTGAATCTGCACCCACGTGGAACGGAGTTGCCAGAGATGATCCTCCAAAGCCGGAATACCCTGAGACATGAATGAATCTGGCAACAAGGATGGTTGAAACCCATAATTCGCCATGAACGGGGATAACTTGGAGGAAGCATTAATAGCACTATTACGAGCAAACTCTGCCCAAGGTAACAGTTCAGACCAATTATTGTGGTGATCTGAGACATAGCAATGGAGGATCTGTTCCAGAGCTTGATTAGACCGTTCCGCAGCCCCATTGGATTGAGGGTGATATGCCGAGTAGAAGGAAAGCTGGATCCCCATTTGAGCACAAAAGGAACGCCAAAATCTGGAGACAAACTGGCTACCCCGGTCCGACACCATCTCCTTGGGTAACCCATGTAAACGGAAGACCTCCCGGGCAAAAATTGAAGCAAGCTCCTGAGCGGTAGGCAGCTTCAGCAAGGGAATGCAATGTGACATTTTAGAAAAACGGTCAACCACCATAAGGATAACGGTGTTGCCATTGGTAACGGGGAGCTCGACAATGAAGTCCATGGAAAGATGTGTCCAAGGATGCTCACAATTAGCAATAGGTTGAAGAAGACCCACAGGAAGACGTCGGAGTCTTATTCTGTGCACAAACTGAGCAGGAGGCAACATACGCATCAACTTCAGAACGAAGACCAGGCCACCAAAATTGTCGAGTGACGGACCAAATCATTTGGTTTTTGCCTGGGTGACCTTAGGATAGTGGTAAGTGTGCAAAAGTTTAGTTTAAAGATTCTCAAGAACAAAACACTTACCACTCAGGAGGTGCATTGGTTTGTGCAGCCAGGATCTCCTCCCCCAAGGGAGAAGTCAAATTAGTACGTATGGTAGCCAAAATATGGTCAGGAGGTATAACAGTAGTAGGTACAGACTCCTCCTTGGACAGAGGCAAAAATTGTTGAGAGAGGGCATCAGCCCTAACATTCTTACTACCAGGCAGGTAGGAGACCACATAATTAAACCGAGACACAAATAGCACCCATCTGGCCTGTCGGGGCGATAAACGTTTTGCTTCAGATAGAAAAGTTAAATTCTTGTGGTCAGTAAGAATGAGCACTGGCACGCTAGTACCCTCGAGAAGATGCCTCCATTCCTTGAGTGCCAAAATTATGGCCAGTAATTCCCTGTCGCCAATTTCATAATTGCACTCCGCTGGAGACAATTTCTTAGAGAAGAAACCACACGGATGCAAGGAACCGTCAGGCGTAGGACGTTGACACAAGAGGGCACCTATTCCAGTCTCGGGCACATCGACCTCAAGAATGAAAGGCAGGACAGGGTTAGGATGAGCCAGAACTGGAGCGGCAGCAAAGGCAGTCTTAAGACTATTAAAGGCCTTAATAGCAGTAGGTGACCAGTGGAGTGGATCATTCTCTTTACGGGGTCATGTCTGTGATAGGTTTGACCAAGGTAGAAACGTTTTTAATGAACTTTCTATAGTAATTGGCGAACCCCAAAAAATGTTGAATAGACCGAAGACCAACTGGGCAAGGCCACTGCAGAACTGCAGATAACTTGTCGGGATCCATGGAGAACCCTGCAACAGAGGTAACATAACCTAGGAAGGTTACTTGAGTTTACAAAACAGGCCGTTCTCACGTAGTCTCTGAAGAACCCGTGTAACATCAGAACGATGAGCCTCAAGTGTGGGTGAGTGTATGAGGATGTCGTCCAAGTACAACACACTGTTGCAACATATCTCGTAGGACATAATAAATTCCTGAAAAACAGCAGGAGCCTTACATAGGCCAAAGGGCATTACATGATACTCATAATGCCCGCTCCTGGTGTTAAATGCTGTTTTCCATTCGTGGCCCTCCTTAATCCTAACGAGATTAGATTGTTTTCTAATCCTTCTCAGAAGGAACGACAATTTGGACGTGGTCCGTGCTTTAAAGATTTACTTGCAGGCAGCTAAGGACTTTTGTCAGTCGTCTTCCTTGTTTGTGATTTTCGCAGAAAAACTTAAGGGACAGAAGGCTACGGTAACTTCTCTTTCTTTTTAGCTGAAGAGCATCATACGTTTTGCATATGAGACTGCTGGCCAGCATCCTCCTGAGAGAGATACGGCTCATTCCATGAGGGCTGTTGCTTACTCATGGGCATTCAAAAATGAAGCTTCTGTGGAACAGATTTGCAAGGCTGCAACTTGGTCCTCGCCACACTTTTTTCAAAATTCTACAAATTTGACATTTTTGCCTTGGCTGAGGCCGCTTTTGGGAGAGAGGTTCTTCAAGCAGTGGTACCTTCCGTTTAGGTTCCCTGTCTTGTCCCTCCCGTATCATCTGTGTACTCTAGCTTTCTAGCTTAGGTATTGAATCCCATTAGTAATTAAGATGATCCATGGACTCATCGTGTCATAAAAAAGAAAATAAAATGTATGCTTACCTGATAAATTTATTTATTTTTTGAGACGATGAGTCCACGGCCCGCACTGTTTTTTTTTTTTTTTGTAAGACAGGTTGTTGGTTATTATAAACTTCAGACACCCTCTGCACCTTGACTTTTCCTTTCTCTTCCTAACTTCGATCGAATGACTGGAGTGGGAGGGAAGGGAGGAGCTATTTAACAGCTTTGCTGTGGTGCTCTTTGCCTCCTCCTGCTGACCAGGAGGTGAATATCCCATTAGTAATTAAGATGATCCGTGGACTCATCGTGTCAAAAAAGAAATAAATTTATCAGGTAAGCATAAATTTTCTTTTTTCGATTAGCCATTGCCTTTGCTCGCAGAGTCTCTGAGATCTCGGCTTTACAGTGTGACCCACCTTACCTTGTTTTTCATGCAGATAAGGTGATTTTAACATACTAGGTTAGGTTTCCTTCCTAAGGTGGTGTCAGATCGTAACGTCAATCAAAAGATTGTTGTTCCTTCCTTGTGTTCTAATCCTTGCTTCACAATCTGGATGTGGTTCATGCTTTGAAGTTTTACATTCAGGCTACTAAGAAATTCAGACAATCTTCATCTTTGTCATTTATGCGGTTAGACGTAGAAGGCAGAAGGCCACTGCGTCTTCCCTGTCTTTCTGGTTGAGGAGTGTCATCCGCTTTAGTTATGAGAAAGCGGGACAGCAGTCTCCTGAATGGATTATGGCTCATTCCTTACTGGGCTTTTAAGAACGAAGCCTCTGAATCAGATTTGTAAGGCGGCTACCTGGTCCTCCTTACATACTTTTTAAAAATTTTACAAATTTGAGGTCTTTGCTTCAGCTGAAGCAGCGTTCGGGAGACAGGTTTTGCAGGCTGTGGTGCCCTCAGATTAGGGTCCGCATTTTTCCCTCCCATTATTCGTTCAGGGTCCTCTGGAGCTTGGGTATTGTTTTCCAACAGTAATGAATGAAGTTGTGGACTCTCCCTGCCTTGTGGAAAAAAAAAATGTATGCTTACCAGATAAATTAATTTCTTTCCTGGCAGGGAGATGTCACCCTGGCTGGGTGATGTCACCGGCATTCCCTGGGTTCACCAGTGATGCTGGAGCTCTAGACCACCAGGTATCCATCGTAAGGGGGTGATGCAACACGTGATTGACATCTGCTCTAAATATATTTTTCGGATGAGGACCAGATGTAGTCATTTACAGTTAAAGGGTTAAACAACTTTACAGTTTTCTTCAATTATCAAAATCAAAATGTACTAATTTTAAAGAGCATGTGTAAGAATTCAGTGCATACATATGTATTTTGTGATTGTCTGATGGCTGTCACATGATTCTTTGGGGAAGGAAAATAGAACCTACTTTGAAATTTGTAAGAAAGAAAATCTACGTATTTGGAATTCAGAAAGTGCTTTTGCATTGTCCTTTTTTAATGCATTTGTTTATTATGCAATTCTACTGTATTTAATGATGGAGTGAGCATACTTTTTTTTTTTTTTTGAACCTGTAAGTGACCATCTACACACTCTATTTACTTCTAAGTTTGCAACACATTGCCTGAAAAGATAGCACTCTAATTGTAAACTAACATATTTTTTCCCCACGTTTTTTATTTTCAAATGACAAATATTGCTTGTTTAATGTTAACACTTTAAAGGAGCTGAGGTAGATAGTTGAAATTAAATGTCAGGACGTACTGGACATATGCCTGATAAAATGTTTATTCCTCCAATGTTGTTTCTTCCCTAGTTGATCACAGTCGAATAAAACTTCATCGACATGACAATGACTACATTAATGCCAGTTTGATTAGGATGGAAGAGGCACAGAGAAGCTACATTCTCACACAGGTAAGAGGACAAAATACATGAACAAGGGTGGCTGAGTTTAAATGTATATTGTTTAAGTGTATACTTACTATTTCACATCCTATAATACAGATAATGATCATGTTGCACCCTATTTATGTATATATTAACAAGCTAGACTCATTGTCCATACCATACAGATATAAGGACCATATAAATAAATACAATTTTTACAAGACCTAAAAGTCCATAAACCCTTTAATACCTCCTTAAACACACTTTAAGCCTATTCAATATTCTTGTGGCAGAACTTTCTGCAATATTTTTTTTTTTTTTAGTGAAAGTGTTTCTGCAGGTCATTTTTAAATGAAATTTAACTTTAAATTAGGCGTTTTCACTGAAGCACCAGCTCAATTGCAATGTGTTGATTAACTGGTGAATAAAGACATTTTCAAAGCTTTATAATATATTGCAGCAGTTTTAAATTTCATTGCAAATTAAAGGAAAAAATTTTGTTAAATTTTTAAAATGTCTCTTGAATAAATTGGTTTCCTTTGCTCTTGATCTAACATAACATTATTATAATGTAAAAATTTAGTAATAAAAAGGTGCATTGCTCACAAGAACGTCTTACATTGAGGAGTCACATCCTTGCAGACTGGAAAAGGCTAGGGGGCAGGTTACAAAAATAATAATCTATATGGTGCTGCTTTGCAGGGCTGCTCTGTATTTTACTGTTTTCTTTAAAGTGAAGGTAAACTTACCTGGGTTGCAATCTACAATAATACTCTTTGTTCAATAATAATAGAACTTTCATTCATCATTTCTTCCCATCTTATCTTGAAATCAAGTTATCGCTGCTATTATTTTATTGTTGACACTAGCTGAATTCAACCTTTTTTTTTTTTTTTTTTTTTTTTTAAAAAGATGTGGGTCATATTTTTTAGATACCCAATTGAAACTCTGGCCTTTAGGTGGCCGTCAAGCAACATCATCCGCCTATTTTACAGCGCATGCACAAAAATTTGTCAGGCTTTGATTAGGAGCGTGCTCCCGTGTCGCGCATGCACATTCGTTTTTTTCAGAGGAAGTGACGCTTGTACGTCATCAGTCTAGTTTGCACGTTGGAGATATATAGCCGAGAATCGCATGCGCAGTAGAGTTAGGAATCGGTGATTTACACATGCGCAATAAAAACGTTAATTGTGAATGCGCATTTGAGCTACGTATAGATAATAAATATATATATATATATATATATATATATATATTAAAAATTGAGAAATAATAATTCATTAAAAAAAAATATGCGATCTTGATAAATTAAGATTAAAGAATGTATATATGGGGACTAACTTTACCTTCACTTTGTAAAGTTCAGAAAATACAATCTGTTAAACACCCATCCCTCAATATAGCTGAAACTCCCAAAAAGACCTCTTAAACCCTAGAGGTTAAAAAGAATAAATCTGGTGTGTCCGGGAGGCGGCCATGCCAGATCGTATTCTCAGAAGCTCCAGGGAAGAAAATAATCCGGCGATTATTCTCCTACACATAAAGCATCCTTACTTGGAAACGCAAGTTGTTGCCTCTATATGCTATACTGATTTATATCGTATCAAATACGCTTTCTACATCTAGGGCCTAATCCGGACCGCTGAGGCCTTGGGTGGTGGGCTATTCACGGGACCTTGCCCCCTCCCGTTATTTCAGGGTTAAGCAGCTCTTGGTCTGCTATAACATAATATATAAATCTCAGAAGATATATGCCTACTACATCAATCGCACACAGAAGACAAAACCAGGCAGCCTTTTCTCCTGTTAAGTGTAGTCAGTCCACGGGTCATCCATTACTTATGGGATTATATCTCCTCCCTAACAGGAAGTGCAAGAGGATCACCCAAGCAGAGCTGCTATATAGCTCCTCCCCTCTACGTCATACCCAGTCATTCGACCGAAACCAAACGAGAAAGGAGAAACTATAGGGTGCAGTGGTGACTGGAGTTTAATTTAAAATTTAGACCTGCCGTAAAAAACAGGGCGGGCCGTGGACTGACTACACTACAGGAGAAAGGAATTTATCAGGTAAGCATAAATTATGTTTTCTCCTGTTAAGTGTAGTCAGTCCACGGGTCATCCATTACTTATGGGATACCAATACCAAAGCTAAAAGTACACGGATGACGGGAAGGACAGGCAGGATCTTTACACGGAAGGAACCACTGCCTGTAGAACCTTTCTCCCAAAAACAGCCTCCGAAGAAGCAAAAGTGTCAAATTTGTAAAATTTTGAAAAAGTGTGAAGTGAAGACCAAGTTGCAGCCTTGCAAATCTGTTCAACAGAGGCCTCATTCTTAAAGGCCCAGGTGGAAGCCACAGCTCTAGTAGAATGAGCTGTAATCCTTTCAGGAGGCTGCTGTCCAGCAGTCTCATAGGCTAAACGTATTATGCTACGAAGCCAAAAAGAGAGAGAGGTAGCCGAAGTCATTCTCTTGCACCTAACTAATAGATAGGACGTGTGAGAGGACTGTGGTTGTTAAACTTAGTTTTTATTTCTTCAATCAAAAGTTTGTTATTTTAAACAGCACCGGAGTGTGTTGTTTCTTCTCAGGCAGCATTAGAAGAAGAATCTACCTGAGTTTGTCTATGATCTTAGCGGTCGTAACTAAGATCCACTTGCTGTTCTCGGCCATTCTGAGGAGTGAGGTAACTTCAGAACAGGGGATAGCAGGCAGGGCTCACCTGCAAGGAGGTATGTTGCAGTATATTATTTTCTAAGGAATGGAATTGACTGAGAAAATACTGCTAATACCGATGTAATGTAAGTGCAGCCTTAAATGCAGTAGTAGCGACTGGTATCAGGCTGATATGTATGTATGTATACTCTGAGGTATTTCTGGGGAATGGAATTTCACTAAGAAAATACTGTCTATATTTAAGTAATATTTGAGCCTACACTGCAGTGAAAGCGACTAGCAGCAGGCTTATTAATAACATTTCATAATTTCATTTTTAAAACGTTTACTGGCATGTTAATCATTTTTTTCTGAGGTACTTGGTGATAAAACTTTATGGGCATGATTTTTACCACATGGCTGTCGTTTGTTTCTGAATAAAATCAGTTTACTGAGCTTCCCCACTGTTGTAATATGAGTGGGAGGGGCCTATTTTAGCGCTTTATTGCGCAGTAAAAATTTAGTCACGGTCTTCCTATTTCTTCCTCCATGATCCAGGACGTCTCTACAGAGCTCAGGGGTCTCCAAAACTAGTTTTGAGGGAGGTAATCACTCACAGCAGACCTGTGATAGTGTGTTTTGACTGTGATAAAAACGTTAATATTAAATTGTTATCCGTTTTTTGGGTATTAAGGAGTTAATCATCCATTTGCTGGTGGGTGCAATCCTTTGCTAACTTAATACATTTACTGTGAAAAATTGGTTGCTATAACTATTTTGGTTCATTGTTATTTCAACTGTGACAGTTTTTTTGTGCTTCTTAAAGGCGCAGTAGCGTTTTTTATATTGCTTGTAAATTTATTTAGAAAAGTATTTCCAAGCTTGCTAGTCTCATTGCTAGCTTGTTTAAACATGTCTGACACAGATGAATCTCTTTGTTCACTATGTTTAAAGGCCAATGTGGAGCCCAATAGAAATTTGTGTACTAATTGCATTGATGCTACTTTAAATAAAAGCCAATCTGTACATGTAAAGAAATTATCACCAGACAACGAGGGGGAAGTTATGCCGACTAACTCTCCTCACGTGTCAGTACCTTCGCCTCCCGCTCAGGAGGTGCGTGATATTGTGGCGCCAAGTACATCAGGGCGGCCCATACAAATCACTTTGCAAGACATGGCTAATGTTATGACTGAAGTACTATCTAAATTGCCAGAATTTAGGGGTAAACGCGATCACTCTGGGGTAAGAACAGAGTGCGCTGATAATAATAGAGCCATGTCTGATACTGCGTCACAATTTGCAGAACATGAGGACGGAGAGCTTCATTCTGTGGGTGACGGATCTGATCCAAGTAAACTGGACTCAGACATTTCAAATTTTAAATTTAAGCTTGAGAACCTCCGTGTATTACTAGGGGAGGTATTAGCGGCTCTGAATGATTGTAACACGGTTGCAATTCCAGAGAAAGTATGTAGGCTGGATAAATATTTTGCGGTACCGGCGTGTACTGACGTTTTTCCTATACCTAAAAGGCTTACAGAAATTGTTAACAAGGAGTGGGATAGACCCGGTGTGCCTTTTTCACCCCCTCCTATATTTAGAAAAATGTTTCCAATAGACGCCACCACACGGGATTTATGGCAGACGGTCCCTAAGGTGGAGGGAGCAGTTTCTACTCTGGCTAAGCGCACCACTATCCCGGTGGAGGATAGCTGTGCTTTTTCAGATCCAATGGATAAAAAGTTAGAGGGTTACCTTAAGAAAATGTTTGTTCAGCAAGGTTTTATATTACAACCCCTTGCATGCATTGCGCCTGTCACGGCTGCGGCGGCATTCTGGTTTGAGTCTCTGGAAGAGACCCTTAGCACAGCTCCATTGGATGAGATTATAGACAAGCTTAAAGTCCTTAAGCTAGCTAATTCATTTATTTCTGATGCCGTAGTACACTTAACTAAACTTACGGCTAAGAACTCCGGATTCGCCATTCAAGCGCGTAGAGCGCTGTGGCTTAAATCCTGGTCAGCCGATGTGACTTCTAAATCTAAATTGCTTAACATTCCTTTCAAAGGGCAGACATTATTCGGGTCCGGTTTGAAAGAAATTATCGCTGACATTACTGGAGGTAAGGGCCATGCCCTGCCTCAAGACAGGGCCAAACCAAGGGCTAAACAGTCTAATTTTTGTGCCTTTCGTAACTTCAAGGCAGGAGCAGCATCAACTTCCTCCGCTCCAAGACAGGAAGGAACTGTTGCTCGCTACAGACAGGGCTGGAAACCTAACCAGTCCTGGAACAAGGGCAAGCAGGCCAGAAAACCTGCTGCTGCCCCTAAGACAGCATGAAGTGAGGGCCCCCGATCCGGAAATGGATCTACTGGGGGGCAGACTTTCTCTCTTTGCCCAGGCTTGGGCAAGAGATGTCCAGTATCCCTGGGCTTTAGAGATCATATCTCAGGGATATCTTCTGGACTTCAAAGCTTCTCCTCCAAAAGGGAGATTTCATCTTTCAAGGTTGTCAGCAAACCAGATAAAGAAAGAGGCGTTTCTACGCTGTGTACAAGACCTTTTACTAATGGGAGTGATCCACCCAGTTCGGAACACGGACAAGGGTTTTACTCAAATCTGTTTGTGGTTCCCAAAAAAGAGGGAACCTTCAGACCAATCTTGGACTTAAAGATCCTAAACAAATTCCTAAGAGTTCCATCGTTCAAAATGGAAACTATTCGGACCATCTTACCTATGATCCAAGAGGGTCAGTACATGACCACAGTGGATTTAAAGGATGCCTACCTTCACATACCGATTCACAAGGATCATTACCGGTATCTAAGGTTTGCCTTCCTAAACAGGCATTACCAGTTTGTAGCTCTTCCCTTCGGGTTAGCTACAGCTCCAAGAATCTTTACAAAGGTTCTGGGCTCTCTTCTGGCTACCGCGAGGAATAGCGGTAGCTCCGTACCTAGACGACATTCTGATACAAGCGTCAAGTTTCCAAACTGCCAAGTCTCATACAGAGTTAGTTCTGGCATTTCTAAGGTCGCATGGGTGGAAGGTGAACGTAGAAAAGAGTTCTCTATTGCCACTCACAAGAGTTCCCTTCTTAGGGACTCTTATAGATTCTGTAGAAATGAAAATTTACCTGACAGAGGACAGGTTATCAAAACTTCTAAATGCTTGCCGTGTCCTTCATTCCATTCAACACCCGTCAGTGGCTCAATGCATGGAGGTAATCGGCTTAATGGTAGCGGCAATGGACATAGTGCCTTTTGCACGCCTGCATCTCAGACCGCTGCAATTGTGCATGCTAAGTCAGTGGAATGGGGATTACTCAGATTTGTCCCCTATGCTAAATCTGGATCAAGAGACCAGAGATTCTCTTCTATGGTGGCTTTCTCGGCCACATCTGTCCAGAGGGATGCCCTTCAGCAGGCCAGATTGGACGATTGTAACAACAGACGCCAGCCTGCTAGGTTGGGGCGCTGTCTGGAATTCCCTGAAGGCTCAGGGATCATGGACTCAGGAGGAGAGACTCCTTCCAATAAACATTCTGGAATTAAGAGCAGTTTTCAATGCTCTTCTGGCTTGGCCTCAGTTAGCAACTCTGAGGTTCATCAGGTTTCAGTCGGACAACATCACGACTGTGGCTTACATCAACCATCAGGGAGGGACAAGGAGTTCCCTAGCGATGATGGAAGTCTCAAAGATAATTCGCTGGGCAGAGTCTCACTCTTGCCACCTGTCAGCGATCCACATCCCAGGCGTGGAGAACTGGGAGGCGGATTTCCTAAGTCGCCAGACTTTTCATCCGGGGGAGTGGGAACTTCATCCGGAGGTGTTTGCCCAACTGCTTCATCATTGGGGCAAACCAGATCTGGATCTCATGGCGTCTCGCCAGAACGCCAAGCTTCCTTGTTACGGATCCAGGTCCAGGGACCCGGGAGCGGTACTGATAGATGCTCTGACAGCACCTTGGGTTTTCAACATGGCTTATGTGTTTCCACCCTTCCCGATGCTTCCTCGATTGATTGCCAGGATCAAACAGGAGAGAGCATTGATGATTCTAATAGCACCTGCGTGGCCACGCAGGACCTGGTATGCAGATCTAGTGGACATGTCGTCCTGTCCACCATGGTCTCTGCCTCTGAGACAGGACCTTCTGATTCAGGGTCCTTTCAAACATCCAAATCTAATTTCTCTGAGGCTGACTGCATGGAGATTGAACGCTTGATTCTATCAAGCGGGGATTCTCGGAGTCAGTGATTGATACCTTAATACAGGCTAGGAAACCTGTTACCAGGAAAATTTACCATAAAATATGGCGTAAATACTTATATTGGTGCGAATCCAAGAGTTACTCATGGAGTAAGGTTAGGATTCCTAGGATATTGTCTTTTCTACAAGGTTTAGAAAAGGGCTTATCTGCTAGTTCGTTAAAGGGACAGATCTCAGCTCTGTCTATCCTTTTACACAAACGTCTGTCAGAAGTTCCAGACGTTCAGGCTTTTTGTCAGGCTTTGGCTAGGATTAAGCCTGTGTTTAAGACTGTTGTTCCGCCGTGGAGCTTAAACTTAGTTCTTAACGTTCTGCAAGGTGTTCCGTTTGAACCCCTTCATTCCATTGATATCAAGCTGTTATCTTGGAAAGTTCTGTTTTTAATGGCTATTTCCTCGGCTTCTGCACAATCTGGACGTCGTCCGTGCCCTGAAATTTTATTTGCAGGCAACTAAGGATTTTCGTCAAACTTCTTCCCTGTTTGTCGTTTATTCCGGACAGAGGAGAGGTCAAAAAGCTTCGGCTACCTCTCTCTCTTTTTGGCTTCGTAGCATAATACGTTTAGCCTATGAGACTGCTGGACAGCAGCCTCCTGAAAGGATTACAGCTCATTCTACTAGAGCTGTGGCTTCCACCTGGGCCTTTAAGAATGAGGCCTCTGTTGAACAGATTTGCAAGGCTGCAACTTGGTCTTCACTTCACACTTTTTCAAAATTTTACAAATTTGACACTTTTGCTTCTTCGGAGGCTGTTTTTGGGAGAAAGGTTCTACAGGCAGTGGTTCCTTCCGTGTAAAGATCCTGCCTGTCCTTCCCGTCATCCGTGTACTTTTAGCTTTGGTATTGGTATCCCATAAGTAATGGATGACCCGTGGACTGACTACACTTAACAGGAGAAAACATAATTTATGCTTACCTGATAAATTCCTTTCTCCTGTAGTGTAGTCAGTCCACGGCCCGCCCTGTTTTTTACGGCAGGTCTAAATTTTAAATTAAACTCCAGTCACCACTGCACCCTATAGTTTCTCCTTTCTCGTTTGGTTTCGGTCGAATGACTGGGTATGACGTAGAGGGGAGGAGCTATATAGCAGCTCTGCTTGGGTGATCCTCTTGCACTTCCTGTTAGGGAGGAGATATAATCCCATAAGTAATGGATGACCCGTGGACTGACTACACTACAGGAGAAAGGAATTTATCAGGTAAGCATAAATTATGTTTTTCCCCTTCTTTTTTTATCTATTACTAACCTCATAACAGTGCTGCTGTGGATAGCTCATAGGGGGATATGGCGGAAGACATCAACATAATAAAAACCCTCCCATCTAATTTTGAGAAGCATATGACAGAAAGATTCCACCATTTCAAAGTGAATAGTCAGACAAGCCGGAATCGGGAACAAGGAAAACAGCAGAGTCGGGAACAAGCCAGGGATCAGGAACCAGGAGGGACGTCAGACAGCCAGATAATACACAGGAACTGGACCTCACAAACAGGGACATGCTTCTTAAGACTTCTTAAGACCATCCTGGGAGATTGTGACTACGGAAGCAAGCCTATCCGGATGGGGAGCGGTTTTGGGTGCGAGGAAGTCACAGGGGTTGTGGACTCAGGAGTCCTCCCTCACCATCAATATTTTGGAACTACGGGCAATCTTGAAGGCTTGGCCACTTCTGGGTTCCTCCCAGTTTATCAGATTCCAATCAGACAATATAACCTCGGTGGCTTACATCAACCATCAGGAGGGAATGAGAAGTTCCTTCTCGATGAAGGAAGTATCTCAGATTCTGGAGTGGGCAGAGGCCCAAAGCTGTTTGCTGTCAGCGATCCACATTTTGGGTGTGAACAACTGGAAGGCGGATTTTCTCAGCAGGCAATCCTTCCATCCAGGGGAATGGTCTCTCCATACGGAGGTGTTTGCAGAGATATGCAGCAAGTGGGGGACACCAGAGATAGATCTCATGGTGTACTGTTTCAATACCAAGCTACCCAGGTACAGGTCGAGGGATCCCCAAGCGGATCTAATAGATGTACTAGCAGTTCCCTGGAGGTTCAAACTCATATCTTTTCCCTCCATTACCGTTTCTTCCTCGAGTGGGTATCAGTAATCCTGATTGCTCCATCGTGGCCACGAAGGACGTGGTTCGCGGATCTAGTGGGGATGTCCTAAACTCCTCAGTGGAAGTTACCTTGTCGCAGAGACCTGCTGATACAAGGTCCATTTGTTCATCAAAATCTAGGTTCTCTGAGACTGACTGCATGGAGAATGAACTCTTAGTCTTATCCAAGAGAGGTTTCTCTGAGAGTGTCATTGATACTCTTATTCAAGCTCGTAATCCAGTTACTCAGCATATCTACCACAAGGTGTGAAGAGCGTGGTTTTTCCTGGCACAGAGTTAAGGTTACCAGTATCTTATCTTTTCTCCAGGATGGGCTGGAGAAAGGCCTTTCTGCTAGTTCCCTGAGGGGACAGATTTCGGCCCTGTCAGTTTTATTGCACAAGAGACTGACTGAGCTTCTAGACGTGCAGTCCTTTTGTTAAGGCTCTGATTAGGATCAGACCTGTGTTTAGATCTGGGGCTCCTTCTTGGAGCCTAAATCTTGTTCTTCGGGTTTTTCAACAGGTTCCGTTTGAGCCTCTGCATTCCGTTGACATTAAATTGTTATCTTGGAAGGTTCTCTTTTTATTGGCTATTGCCTCTGCGCGCAGAGTTTCTGAGATCTCTGCTTTGCATTGTGAGCCCCCTTATCTAATTTTCCATGCAGATAAGGCAGTTTTACTTACTAAATTAGGTTTTCTTCCTAAGTTTGTGTCAGATCGCAACATCAATCAGGAGATTGTGGTTCGTTCCTTGTGTCATAATCCTTCATCGAAGGAACGCTTACTTCACAATTTGGATGTAGTTTGCGCCTTGAAGTTCTATCTTCAGGCTACTAAGGAGATTAGACGATCTTCCTCTGTTGTCTATTCAGGGAAGCGTAAGGGGGCAGAAAGCTATTTCTACTTACCTATCTTTTTGGTTAAGGAGTGTCATCCGCTTAGCTTACGAGACAGAGGGACATAGTCCTCCTGAGAGGATAACGGCTCATTCCACTAGATCAGTGGCTTCCTCTTTGGCCTTTAAGAAGAAGGCCTTTATGAATCATATTTAGGGCGGCTACCTGGTCCTACTTACATCCTTTTTGTTCCCTCCTGTTAATTCAGTGTAATCTGGAGTTTGGGTATAGTTTTCCCAACAGTAAGGAATGAAGCTGTGGACTCCCTATCTTAGGAAGGAAAACCATAATTTATGCTTACCAGATAAATTACCTTCCTTCTGGATAGGGAGAGTCCATGGCACCCGTCCGTTTTTTTTTCTTGTCTATGGGCGGTCCCCTATTTATTTTATTCTTCTGGCACCATTTATACCCTAATGTTTTTCCTTCTTTTCCTTGTTCCCTTGGCAGAATGACTAGGGTAATGAGGATATGGGAGGGATATTTAAGCCTTTTGCTGGGGTGTCTTTGCCGCCTCCTGGTGGCCATGTGTTGTTTTTCCCAACAGTAACAAATGAAGCCGTGGACTCTCTCTATCCGGAAGGAAAGGAATTTATCTGGTAAGCATAAATTGTTTTTTTGTTTTTAATTATTATTTTTAAAGGGACAATCAAGTCAATATTAAATTTTCATTATTCAGATAGAGCATGCAATTTTAAACAACTTCCCAATTTACTTCCAGTAACAAAATGTGCAGTCTTTTTATGTTCAAACTTTGAGTCACCAGCTGCTACTGAGCATGTGCAAGAATTGACAGAATAAGCGTGTATGCATTTGTGATTGGCTGATGGCTGTCACATAGTACGTGTATGCATTTGTAATTGGCTGATGGCTGTAACATGTTACAGGGGGAGTGGAAATAGACATAAATTTTAAAATTATCAGAAAAAAAAATCTACTAATTTGAAGTTCAGACTAAGTGCTATTGCATTGTCTTGTTATCTTACATTTCTTGATTATGTAAATCTACTGTGTTGACTGGTCCTTTAAGGACATACAAGGAAAATAAAACAAACCTGTAAAATGAGAAAAATATAACACGATTATGAAATGCTACCCATTATTATGTGTATGTAGTAACTACTTGGGCAACTAAGAATTCCTCAGAATTAGTAGATGCCTTCATAAAAAGATTATGATCTATAATGATAAATAAGTGGATATTCAGTTTAAGTAACGTTTATAAATCAGTAGAGAGCCTGGTAGTTAGAAAAAAAATCTATCCTAGAGCAGAAAATGATAGTGGCATTTTGAATATTCAGCGGATAATTTGAAATTTATGTAGGATGTTCGTCTTTAAAAAGGAGTGTTCCTTCAAAGACAGTAATTCATTTTGGTTACCCAAGCTTCTGTCGAAGGAATGTTGGGCCTTTTCCCACTCCCTGGTGGTAAGCGATTTTAGCACTATTACTATTTACTTTATACATGTAAAATTAGGGCTTGGCTAATTCAAGCAATGTTAATGGTTTATTCAATAGAACTGTGTAAATATCTAATCGGAAGTCTCCACATTAAGTATCTTTAAAACTTAAAAGCTTGAGGCAATCCCAACAAATGTGATATAAAGTGCAATACCACCGCAACGCTGCCAGCAGTATTTATTAGAGAATCTGAGTGAGATACCACCTTGTGAGTGATTTTAAAGAGACCGTTTACACCAGAATTTGTATTGTTTTAAAAGATAATTCCTTTATTACCCATTCCCCAGTTTTGCATAACCAACACAGTTATATTAATATACTTTTAACCTCTGCGATTATCTTGTATCTAAGCCTCTGCAAACTGCCCCTTTATTTCAGTTCTTTTGACAGACTTGCAGTTTAGCCAATCAGTGCCTGCTCCCAGATAACTTCACGAGCACAGTGTTATCTATATGAAACACATGAACCAACACCCTCTAGTGGTGAAAAACTGTTTAAATGTATTCTGAAAAGAGGTGGCCTTCAACGTCTAAGAAATTAGCATATGAACCTCCTAGGTTAAGCTTTCAACTAATAATACCAAGAGAACAAAGCAAAATTGGTGATAAAAATAAATTGGAAAGTTGTTTAAAATTACATGCCCTATCTGAATCATGAAAGTTTATTTTGGCCTAGACTGTGGCCTAGACTGTCCCTTTAAGATTAGTTCTAAATACCAGACAAGGTAGAGGTTTTTGGTTTTTGAGAATGTGAAGCCAATCCTCTAAGTGGGAGCCAGGCTTCCTAGAGTATCGAGATCAGTTGTGGACTGACATGAGAAATAACCCTTAGAGGAAGTAGCAGACAAGCACCTGTGTTTTGTTCTTTTTTTATATGTCTACTAATTTTAAAATTCTACTAAAAGAAAAAGTAATGTAAGCTCAGATCTGGCCTGTTCTCTTATATTCTCAAACTGTAAGTGAGCGTTCTCCTGGAGTCCCTAGCAGTTTTAATACATGCGTTAATGTAGCGCAGATCTTCTTTCTACTGCCTCAGCTAATCCTGCTTATTATACTGAAATGATTTAAATATTACATATGCCTGCTTTTCTTTGCCTGTAAGCATTTTCAGTACTTTTACTGTGCACATTTTTTCTGTATTTGTCTGTACTGCTAATAGTTGTTGCTTAAATTATTTTCTGTATATGTAGGCAGGGCCACCACTAGAAATTTTGGGGCCCCTGACTTGACCATTGATCAGCCCCCCCCCCCCTTGACATGTGCAATTTTTGACCAAGTGACTAGAACGTATATGCACTTTATTCTTAAGTGTAGTCAAAATTGGAAATGTTGTAAAGGTAGTAACACACAAACACAGAAACATACAGACACACTCATACACTGAAACACACACTCACACGTAAGGATTCACATATAGACACTCTAGCAGACACCCAAACAGAAACTCGGCACTTGTTTACATTGACCTGACAAGTAGTGAGGTAGACTACAGTTTTGTCAAAAAATGAGATTTACAAAACAAAATATGCAGTTCTGATTACCTTTTTGTCAAGGAAGATGCCAACATAAATAACAGCATGCAGTGGCTGAAATGAAGGGCCCTGAACTGCCTAAACAATTTTAAAGTTAAATGGTGGATTGGTGACTTCTGGAAAGGTCTCATTAGTCTCAAAGTCTGTAGAAAGATGTGAATAATCGGCATTTAGGTCAAAATGTCCTAAAAATGAACAGACAATGGACACACACACACACACACACACACACACACAAACTCAAACACAAACTTGCACATACACCCAAGGAAACACCAACAGGGACAGCCTCAGAAAACACACAAAGACACACACACACACACACACACAAACAGAAAACACACAAAGACATACACACACACAGAGAGACAACCACATAAAACACACAGACATACACACACACACACACACACCCTCACTGAGACATCCACAGAAAACATGCAGACACATACACACACTCTCTGACACCCACAGAAAATGCATACACATACACACACCCTCACAGAGACACCCACAGAAAAGACATACACACACACCCTCACAGAGACATTCACAGAAAACACATACATACATACATACACACACACACACACACACACACCCTCACAGAGACATCCACAGAAAATACACAGACATACATACACACCCCCTCATAGAGATACCCATAGAAAAGCACAGACATATGCACACACCCTCACAGACATCCGCAGAAAATGCACAAAGACATACACACCCACCTAGAGAGAGACCCACAGAAAAATTACATACACACTCATAGACATAAACACAGACACTCACAGGAGGTAAAATTTCTGCACATTGCATCCCCTAAATCAACAGTGTGTGACATGCATGATAAAAAAAAAATATGCAGAAATGAAGGGATCACTTTTTAAAGAATCATATTTGTAAATGTGCACACAAAAATAAATCTGAATTTAAAATTGTACATTAATGATCTGGGTTGATGGCTAGATGAAGAAAAGTACTTTTGAAAGGTTGACATATTTCCCCCCCCCATTTTCCCCAACCAAGAGCACCACTTCAAATATGGTGTACAAATGTTCCCATCTGTCAGCTGTACTTATGGATTTTGAAAATGCTGTACTCTATATGATCTTGGTAGAACCATAAGCTGTGGTACTCAGTCTCATACCATTAGATTTAGATCTGGTTAAATGCAGGATTTAGGCTTGTTTCTCTTGTAAGGTGTATCCAGTCCACGGGTTCATCCATTACTTGTGGGATATTCTCCTTCCCAACAGGAAGTTGCAAAGAGGACACCCACAGCAGAGCTGTCTATATAGCTCCTCCCCCAACCCCCACCTCAAGTCATTCTCTTTGCAAGCTGTTGACAAGATAGGAAGTATAAAGAGATATGTGGTGATTTAGTGTCGTTTTCATCTTCAATCAAGAGTTTATTTTAAACGGTACCGGCGTTGTACTGTTTGCTCTCAGGCAGAAATTAGAAGAAGAATTCTGCCTGGAGGATAATGATCTTAGCAGATTGTAACTAAGGTCCATTGCTGTTCTCACACATAACTGAAGAGTATGGGAAAACTTCAGCTGGGGGAACGGCCTGCAGAATGCCTGCTTTGAGGTATGTTCAGTATAATTGTTTCTAGAGAGATGATAAAGTCTAGAAAATGCTGACAGAGCCTTTGTGGAAATGAGGTAAGCTAGATGCAGTGATTTAATAACGACTGGGATCAAGCTTGCAAGGTTGGGTAATACTCATGTTATTTGTTTCTGGTGATTAAGGTGATAAAAACGTTTTCTTTTTGCACATGAAGATTGTTTCTCTTGCAAGGTGTATCCAGTCCACGGCTTCATCCATTACTTGTGGGATATTTTCTCCAACATAGGTGTGTCCGGTCCACGGCGTCATCCTTACTTGTGGGATATTCTCTTCCCCAACAGGAAATGGCAAAGAGCCCAGCAAAGCTGGTCACATGATCCCTCCTAGGCTCCGCCTACCCCAGTCATTCTCTTTGCCGTTGTACAGGCAACATCTCCACGGAGATGGCTTAGAGTTTTTTAGTGTTTAACTGTAGTTTTTATTATTCAATCAAGAGTTTGTTATTTTGAAATAGTGCTGGTATGTACTATTTACTCAGAAACAGAAAAGAGATGAAGAATTCTGTTTGTATGAGGAAAATGATTTTAGCAACCGTAACTAAAATCCATGGCTGTTCCACACAGGACTGTTGAGAGCAATTAACTTCAGTTGGGGGAACAGTGTGCAGTCTCTTGCTGCTTGAGGTATGACACATTCTAACAAGACGATGTAATGCTGGAAGCTGTCATTTTCCCTATGGGATCCGGTAAGCCATGTTTATTACGATCGTAAATAAGGGCTTCACAAGGGCTTATTTAGACTGTAGACTTTTCTGGGCTAAATCGATTCATTATTAACACATATTTAGCCTTGAGGAATCATTTTATCTGGGTATTTTGATATAATAATATCGGCAGGCACTGTATTAGACACCTTATTTCTTAGGGGCTTTCCCAAAGCATAAGCAGAGTCTCATTTTCGCGCCGGTGTGGCGCACTTGTTTTTGAGAGGCATGGCATGCAGTCGCATGTGAGAGGAGCTCTGATACTTAGAAAAGACTTTCTGAAGGCGTCATTTGGTATCGTATTCCCCTTTGGGTTTGGTTGGGTCTCAGCAAAGCAGATACCAGGGACTGTAAAGGGGTTAAAGCTTAAAACGGCTCCGGTTCCGTTATTTTAAGGGTTAAAGCTTCCAAATTTGGTGTGCAATATTTTTAAGGCTTTAAGACACTGTGGTGAAAATTTGGTGAATTTTGAACAATTCCTTCATGTTTTTTCGCAATTGCAGTAATAAAGTGTGTTCAGTTTAAAATTTAAAGTGACAGTAACGGTTTTATTTTAAAACGTTTTTTGTACTTTCTTATCAAGTTTATGCCTGTTTAACATGTCTGAACTACCAGATAGACTGTGTTCTGAATGTGGGGAAGCCAGAATTCCTATTCATTTAAATAAATGTGATTTATGTGATAATGACAATGATGCCCAAGATGATTCCTCAAGTGAGGGGAGTAAGCATGGTACTGCATCATTCCCTCCTTCGTCTACACGAGTCTTGCCCACTCAGGAGGCCCCTAGTACATCTAGCGCGCCAATACTCCTTACTATGCAACAATTAACGGCTGTAATGGATAATTCTGTCAAAAACATTTTAGCCAAAATGAACCCTTGTCAGCGTAAGCGTGGCTGCTCTGTTTTAGTTACTGAAGAGCATGACGACGCTGATATTAATATCTCTGAAGGGCCCCTAACCCAATCTGAGGGGGCCAGGGAGGTTTTGTCTGAGGGAGAAATTACTGATTCAGGGAACATTTCTCAGCAGGCTGAATCTGATGTGATTACATTTAAATTTAAGTTGGAACATCTCCGCATTTTGCTTAAGGAGGTATTATCCACTCTGGATGATTGTGAAAATTTGGTCATCCCAGAGAAACTATGTAAAATGGACAAGTTCCTAGAGGTGCCGGGGCTCCCAGAAGCTTTTCCTATACCCAAGCGGGTGGCGGACATTGTTAATAAAGAATGGGAAAGGCCCGGTATTCCTTTCGTCCCTCCCCCCATATTTAAAAGATTGTTTCCTATGGTCGACCCCAGAAAGGACTTATGGCAGTCAGTCCCCAAGGTCGAGGGAGCGGTTTCTACTTTAAACAAACGCACCACTATACCCATAGAGGATAGTTGTGCTTTCAAAGATCCTATGGATAAAAAATTAGAAGGTTTGCTTAAAAAGATGTTTGTTCAGCAGGGTTACCTTCTACAACCCATTTCATGCATTGTCCCTGTCACTACAGCCGCATATTTCTGGTTTGATGAACTGATAAAGGTGCTCGATAGTGATTCTCCTCCTTATGAGGAGATTATGGACAGAATCAATGCTCTCAAATTGGCTAATTCTTTCACTCTAGACGCCACTTTGCAATTGGCTAGGTTAGCGGCTAAGAATTCTGGGTTTGCTATTGTGGCGCGCAGAGCGCTTTGGTTGAAATCTTGGTCGGCTGATGCGTCTTCCAAGAACAAGCTACTAAACATTCCTTTCAAGGGGAAAACGCTGTTTGGTCCTGACTTGAAAGAGATTATCTCTGATATCACTGGGGGTAAGGGCCACGCCCTTCCTCAGGATCGGCCTTTCAAGGCAAAAAATAGACCTAATTTTCGTCCCTTTCGTAAAAACGGACCAGCCCAAAGTGCTACGTCCTCTAAGCAAGAGGGTTATACTTCTCAAGCCAAGCCAGCTTGGAGACCAATGCAAGGCTGGAACAAGGGAAAGCAGGCCAAGAAACCTGCCACTGCTACCAAGACAGCATGAAATATTGGCCCCCGATCCGGGACCGGATCTGGTGGGGGGCAGACTCTCTCTCTTCGCTCAGGCTTGGGCAAGAGATGTTCTGGATCCTTGGGCGCTAGAAATAGTCTCCCAGGGTTATCTTCTGGAATTCAAGGGACTTCCCCCAAGGGGGAGGTTCCACAGGTCTCAGTTGTCTTCAGACCACATAAAAAGACAGGCGTTCTTACATTGTGTAGAAGACCTGTTAAAAATGGGAGTGATTCATCCTGTTCCATTAAGAGAACAAGGGATGGGGTTCTACTCCAATCTGTTCATAGTTCCCAAAAAAGAGGGAACGTTCAGACCAATCTTAGATCTCAAGATCTTAAACAAATTTCTCAAGGTCCCATCGTTCAAGATGGAAACCATTCGAACTATTCTTCCTTCCATCCAGGAAGGTCAATTCATGACCACGGTGGATTTAAAGGATGCGTATCTACATATTCCTATCCACAAGGAACATCATCGGTTCCTAAGGTTTGCATTCCTGGACAAACATTACCAGTTTGTGGCGCTTCCTTTCGGATTAGCCACTGCTCCAAGGATTTTCACAAAGGTACTAGGGTCCCTTCTAGCGGTGCTAAGACCAAGGGGCATTGCAGTAGTACCCTACCTGGACGACATTCTGATTCAAGCGTCGTCCCTCCCTCGAGCAAAGGCTCACACGGACATCGTCCTGGCCTTTCTCAGATCTCACGGCTGGAAAGTGAACGTGGAAAAGAGTTCTCTATCCCCGTCAACAAGGGTTCCCTTCTTGGGAACAATTATAGACTCCTCAGAAATGAGGATTTTTCTAACAGAGGCCAGAAAAACAAAACTTCTGGACTCTTGTCGGATACTTCATTCCGTTCCTCTTCCTTCCGTAGCTCAGTGCATGGAAGTGATCGGGTTGATGGTAGCGGCAATGGACATAGTTCCTTTTGCGCGCATTCATCTAAGACCATTACAACTGTGCATGCTCAGTCAGTGGAATGGGGACTATACAGACTTGTCTCCAAAGATACAAGTAAATCAGAGGACCAGAGACTCACTCCGTTGGTGGCTGTCCCTGGACAACCTGTCACAAGGGATGTCATTCCGCAGACCAGAGTGGGTCATTGTCACGACCGACGCCAGTCTGATGGGCTGGGGCGCGGTCTGGGGATCCCTGAAAGCTCAGGGTCTTTGGTCTCGGGAAGAATCTCTTCTACCGATAAATATTCTGGAACTGAGAGCGATATTCAATGCTCTCAAGGCTTGGCCTCAGCTAGCGAGGACCAAGTTCATACGGTTTCAATCAGACAACATGACGACTGTTGCGTACATCAACCATCAGGGGGGAACAAGGAGTTCCCTAGCGATGGAAGAAGTGACCAAGATTATTCTATGGGCGGAGTCTCACTCCTGCCACCTGTCTGCTATCCACATCCCGGGAGTGGAAAATTGGGAAGCGGATTTTCTGAGTCGTCAGACATTGCATCCGGGGGAGTGGGAACTCCATCCGGAAATCTTTGCCCAAGTCACTCAGCTGTGGGGCATTCCAGACATGGATCTAATGGCCTCTCGTCAGAACTTCAAAGTTCCCTGTTACGGGTCCAGATCCAGGGATCCCAAGGCGGCTCTAGTGGATGCACTAGTAGCACCTTGGACCTTCAAACTAGCTTATGTGTTCCCGCCGTTTCCTCTCATCCCCAGGCTGGTAGCCAGGATCAATCAGGAGAGGGCGTCGGTGATCTTGATAGCTCCTGCGTGGCCACGCAGGACTTGGTATGCAGATCTGGTGAATATGTCATCGGCTCCACCTTGGAAGCTACCTTTGAGACGAGACCTTCTTGTTCAGGGTCCGTTCGAACATCCGAATCTGGTTTCACTCCAGCTGACTGCTTGGAGATTGAACGCTTGATTTTATCGAAGCGAGGATTCTCAGATTCTGTTATCGATACTCTTGTTCAGGCCAGAAAGCCTGTAACTAGAAAGATTTACCACAAAATTTGGAAAAAATATATCTGTTGGTGTGAATCTAAAGGATTCCCTTGGGACAAGGTTAAGATTCCTAGGATTCTATCCTTCCTTCAAGAAGGATTGGAAAAAGGATTATCGGCAAGTTCCCTGAAGGGACAGATTTCTGCCTTGTCGGTGTTACTTCACAAAAAGCTGGCAGCTGTGCCAGATGTTCAAGCCTTTGTTCAGGCTCTGGTTAGAATCAAGCCTGTTTACAAACCTTTGACTCCTCCTTGGAGTCTCAATTTAGTTCTTTCAGTTCTTCAGGGGGTTCCGTTTGAACCCTTACATTCCGTTGATATTAAGTTATTATCTTGGAAAGTTTTGTTTTTAGTTGCAATTTCTTCTGCTAGAAGAGTTTCAGAATTATCTGCTCTGCAGTGTTCCCCTCCTTATCTGGTGTTCCATGCAGATAAGGTGGTTTTACGTACTAAACCTGGTTTTCTTCCAAAAGTTGTTTCTAACAAAAACATTAACCAGGAGATTATCGTACCTTCTCTGTGTCCGAAACCTGTTTCAAAGAAGGAACGTTTGTTGCACAATTTGGATGTTGTTCGCGCTCTAAAATTCTATTTAGATGCTACAAAGGATTTTAGACAAACATCTTCCTTGTTTGTTGTTTATTCAGGTAAAAGGAGAGGTCAAAAAGCAACTTCTACCTCTCTCTCTTTTTGGATTAAAAGCATCATCAGATTGGCTTACGAGACTGCCGGACGGCAGCCTCCCGAAAGAATCACAGCTCATTCCACTAGGGCTGTGGCTTCCACATGGGCCTTCAAGAACGAGGCTTCTGTTGATCAGATATGTAGGGCAGCGACTTGGTCTTCACTGCACACTTTTACCAAATTTTACAAGTTTGATACTTTTGCTTCTTCTGAGGCTATTTTTGGGAGAAAGGTTTTGCAAGCCGTGGTGCCTTCCATTTAGGTGACCTGATTTGCGCCCTCCCTTCATCTGTGTCCTAAAGCTTTGGTATTGGTTCCCACAAGTAAGGATGACGCCGTGGACCGGACACACCTATGTTGGAGAAAACAGAATTTATGTTTACCTGATAAATTTCTTTCTCCAACGGTGTGTCCGGTCCACGGCCCGCCCTGGTTTTTTAATCAGGTCTGATAATTTATTTTCTTTAACTACAGTCACCACGGTACCATATGGTTTCTCCTATGCAAATATTCCTCCTTAACGTCGGTCGAATGACTGGGGTAGGCGGAGCCTAGGAGGGATCATGTGACCAGCTTTGCTGGGCTCTTTGCCATTTCCTGTTGGGGAAGAGAATATCCCACAAGTAAGGATGACGCCGTGGACCGGACACACCGTTGGAGAAAGAAATTTATCAGGTAAACATAAATTCTGTTTTTCTTCCCTACAGGAAGTGGCAAAGAGAGCACACAGCAGAGCTGTCCATATAGCTCACCCTCTAGCTCCACCCCCCAGTCATTCTCTTTGCCGGCTCTAAGCACTAGGGTCTCTCTACGGGAGGGTAAAGTGAATGTGGTGTTAGATTTGTAGTTTTATTATCTTCAATCAAAAGTTTGTTATTTTTAAATGGTACCGGTTTGTACTATTTACTCTCTAGCAGGAAAGTGATGAATATTTCTGCTGAGAGGAAAATGATTTTAGCATGTTGTAACTAAAATCCACTGCTGTTCCCACACAGGACTGAGGAGTACCAGAAAACTTCAGTTGGGGGGAACAGTTTGCAGGCTTGACTGCAATGAGGTATGTTCAGTCATTTATTTCTAGACAAGACTGTGATAATGCTAGAAGACTGACAAGATCCCCATGTGGGGAGGGTAAGCTATGTTCTGAGACTTAGTATAGAATTGAATGCTTACATGACAGGGCTAATTAGGCTGGTTGACACTAATTCAGGGCAATCGATTATTTATTTAAGAAATACTCGTTGGAGACACTTTTTTAAACACTTTGGAGTGTTTTTCTGGGGTTATTATCCACATGGCAAAAATTTAATCACTTAGAAGTGATTTTTGTAGGCCTTACAACTCCGGAATGGAGTGGGAGGGGCCTAATTTCGCGCCTCAGATGCGCAGTTAGAATTGAAAGACAGTTCATGCTGCTTCACATGGAGGGTCCAGCTGCTGATTGAGGGCCTCAAAGAAGCTTTTTTCCCCCAAATCTGATCCCTAAGGGCAGATGCAGTAAGCTGTGGCAAGGTGCTGTAGTTATTTAACCGGTTGCTGGCTGTTTGGGCATTAAGGGGTTAATCGTTCTGAAACTTGCTGTGCAATCATATTAAAGCCTTAGGTACATACTGTGAAAATTTCAAAAGGATTGGTGCATTTTTCACTGTTTTGTAAAATTGTGTGTTCTTTTTATTTCATAAAGGCACAGTAACGTGTTTTTTTTTCAAATTGTGTTTTCTATTTGATTAAAGTGATTCTAATCCTGTTGGTTTATAATACTAGTCTGTTTAACATGTCTGTCACCAAGGAAAATCCTTGTTCAATATGTTTAGAAGCCATGGTGGAACCCCCTCTCAGAATGTGTCCCACTTGCACTAATATGTCTATACACTTTAAGGATCATATTATTGATCTTAAAGATATGGCCCTAGAGGATTTTCAGACTGAAGGTAACAAGAAAAGTCTGTCCACCTCTCCCCATGTGTCACAACCAGTTACGCCCGCTCAGGCGCTGCCTAGTACCTCTAGTGCATCTGCTCCTTTTACATTACAACAAATAGCGGCAGTCATGGATAATTCCCTTTCAGTTTTCTTATCTAAACTGCCTGTGTTGCCTGCAAAGCGTGATAGCTCTGTTTTAAGAACAGATTATTAACATTCTGAAGCTTTGGTAACTTTATCTGATGTACCCTCACAACGTTCTGAAGTGGGGGTGAGGGAATTGATGTCTGAGGGAGAAATTTCTGATTCAGGAAAGGTTTCTCATCAGT
Source organism: Bombina bombina (assembly GCF_027579735.1). NCBI lineage: Eukaryota > Metazoa > Chordata > Amphibia > Anura > Bombinatoridae > Bombina > Bombina bombina. The sequence continues at coordinate 1,075,055,817 of NC_069499.1, forward strand.
CAGATTCAGATACATTGGTTTTTAAATTTAAATTAGAACACCTCCGTGTATTGCTCAGGGAGGTATTAGCTACTCTGGATGATTGCGAACCTTTGGTGGTCCCAGAGAAATTGTGTAAAATGGACAAGTACCTAGAGGTCCCTGTATACACTGATGCGTTTCCGGTCCCTAAGAGGGTTGCGGATATCGTTACTAAGGAGTGGGATAGACCAGGTGTTCCTTTTGTTCCCCCCCTATTTTTAAGAAAATGTTCCCCATAACCGACCCCATGCGGGACTCGTGGCAGACGGTCCCTAAGGTAGAGGGGGCTGTTTCTTCACTTGAAGACAGTTGTGCTTTTAAAGACCCTATGGATAAAAAGTTAGAGGGTTTACTTAAGAAAATTTTTGTTCAACAAGGTTTTCTGCTCCAACCTATTGCCTGCATTATTCCTATAACTACTGCAGCTGCTTTCTGGTTTGAGGCGCTGGAGCACTCGCTCCAGACAGAGACCTCATATGACGAAATTATGGACAGAATTAAGGCTCTAAAGCTAGCTAATTCTTTTATCACAGATGCCTCTTTGCAATTAGTCAAGTTAGCGGCGAAGAATTCAGGTTTCGACATTATGGCGCGCAGAGCGCTTTGGCTCAAGTTCTGGTCAGCCGATGTGTCGTCAAAATCCAAATTACTAAATATTCCTTTCAAGAGAAAGACCCTCTTCGGGCCAGAATTGAAAGAGATTATTTCAGAAATCACCGGGGGAAAGGGCCATGCTCTCCCTCAGGACAAGCCTTTTAAGGCTAAGAACAAAGCTAATTTTCGCTCCTTTCGTAATTTCAGGAGCGGTTCCCCTTCAGCCTCTCCAGCTGCGAAGCCAGAGGATAATGATTCACAGCCCAAGGCAACCTGGAAGCCTTACCAGTGCTGGAACAAGGGTAAACAGGCCAAAAAGCCTGCAGCTGACCCCAAGACGGCATGAAGGGGTAGCCCCCGATCCGGGAACGGATCTAGTAGGGGGCAGACTCTCAATCTTCGCTCAGGCCTGGGCAAGAGACGTCCAAAATCTCTGGGCATTAGAGATTGTTTCCCAGGGATATCTTCTAGAATTCAAGGACTCCCCTCCAAGGGGAAGGGTTCATATTTCTCGCCTGTCCACAGATCAGACAAAGGTAGAAGCGTTCTTACGCCGTGTAGAAGATCTACATATAACGGGAGTGATACACCCGGTTCCAATTGCAGAACAAGGACTGGGTTTTTACTCAAGCCTGTTTTTGGTTCCCAAAACAGAAGGAATTTTCAGACCAATCTTAGATCTAAAATTTCTAAAAAAAAAAAAAAAAAAAAGATGGAGAACATTTGGATATTCTTACTTATGATCCAAGAAGGTCAATATATGACTACCGTGGATCTAAAGGATGTGTAACTTCACATTCCTATCCTCATAGATCATCAGTTTTTCAGATTTGTTCTTCTAGACAAGCTTTACCAGTGTGTGGCTCTTCCTTTAGGGTCGGCCACTGTTTCCAGAATTTTCACAAAGGTGCTAGGGTCCTTTTTAGCGGTTCTAAGACTGCAGGGCATAGCAGTGGCACGTTTCCTAGACTACATCTTAATTCAGCTGTCTTCCAGAGAGCCAAGTCTCACATGGAGATTGTATTGGCTTTTCTGAGGTCTCTCGGATGGAAGGTGAACACCCATAAAGAGTTTTTTTTTCCCCACTGACAGGGGTTCCTTTCCTAGGAACTCTGATAGACTCGGTAGAAATGAAGATATTTCTGACGGAGGTCAGAAGGTTAAGCTTTTAGCTCCATCAGTTCTCTAAACCTCCTCTCTATGACCTGCGTGGACACGCAGGACTTGGTATGCAGACCTTGTGGACATGTCCTCTGTTCCATCATGGATGCTGCTGATGAGGCAGGATCTTCTAATACAGGGTCCGTTAAAGCATCCAAATCTAATTTCTTTACGTCTGTCTGCTTGGAGTTTGAACGCTTAATGCTATCAAAGGCGTGGTTTCTCTGAGTCAGTTATAGATACTCTGATTCAGGCTAGTAAGCCTGTCCCCAGGAAATCTATCATAAGATATGGCGTAAATATCTTGTTGGTGTGAATCCAGGGGTCACTCATGGAGTAAGATTAGGATTCCTGGGACGTTGTCTTTCTTCCAAGAAGGATTGGAGAAAGGATTGTCAGCTTGTCCCTTAAGAAGACAGACATCTACTGTCTATTTTTTTACACAAATGTCAGGCAGAGGTCCCAGACGTACAGGTGTCTAATCAGGCTTTAGGAGAATCTAGCATGTCCATAAGACTGCGGCTCCACCATGGAGTCTAAATCTAGTTCTTTCAGTTCTTCAAGAGGTTCCGTTTGAACTTTTATGTTCCATAGATATTAAGTTGTTATCTTGGAAAAGTTTCTCTTTTTGGTTTTCTTCATGAGGTTATTTTTAATAAGAAGTTTAACCAGGATATTGTTGTTCCTTCTCTGTATATTGACGAAGGAACGTCAGTTAAATAATCTTAAAGTTCTACTTGCAAGCAACTAAGGATTTCAGACAAACATCTTCCTCTTGTGTTGTCTATTCTGGTAAGAGGAGAGGTCAGAAAGCGACGGTTACCTCTCTTTCCTTTTGCCTGAAAAGCATCATCCGTTTGACCTACGTGACTGCTGGCCAGCAGTTTCCTGATTCAATTACTGCTCATTCTTCCAGAGCAGTGGCTTCCACATGAGCTTTTAAAGACAAAGCTTCTGTTAAACAGATTTGTAAGGCAGCGACTTGTTCTTCGCTGCATATTTTTTCCAAATTTTACATATTTGATACTTTTGCTTCCTTGGAGGCTATTTTTGGGAGAAGGGTTTTACGAGCAGTGGTGCCTTCCGTTTTAAGGGGTACCTGCCTTGTTCCCTCCCTTCATCCGTGTCCTAAAGCTTTGGTATTGGTATCCCACAAGTAATGGATAAAGCCGTGGTTTGGATACACCTTGCAAGAGAAAACAGAATTTATGCTTACCTGATAAATTACTTTCTCTTGCGGTGTATCCAGTCCACGGCCCGCCCTGTCATTTAAGTCAGATAATAATTATTTTTTTGTTTAAACTTCAGTCACCACTTCACCCTATGGTTTCTCCTTTTTCTTCCTAACCTTTGGTCGAATGACTGGGGGGTGGAGCTAGAGAGGGAGCTATATGGACAGCTATGCTGTGTGCTCTCTTTGCCACTTCCTGTAGGGAAGGAGAATATCCCAAAAGTAATGGATGAAGCCATGGACTGGATACACCGCAAGAGAAAGTAATTTATCAGGTAAGCATAAATTCTGTTTTTTTGAGCTTTTTTTGGGGGGGGGGAGGGTTTACTTGTCCACATGGCTTTTTCAGAAACTCCTAGGAGTGTTTCTTTAAGGCCCCTCTGACATCGAGTGTGGTGGGAGGGGCCTATTTTCGTGTTGCAGTTGCTTTCCTTCTAAGACATCAAGCTTCTCTAGAGGAGTCCTTCTGTATCTGAGGACCACTAAAGAGGGTTTCTTCCATTCCTGTTCGTCCCTAAGGGCAGGTAGGGGCCACAGCAGAGCTGTGGCGAGGTGTTTAGCGGTTTTGTACCGGTGGTAGACGTTTTTTCAATCCGGTTTGGGGGCCAAAGGGTTACGTCCATTTGCAAGTGGGTGCAATATAACCTTGGTCTCATATACACACTGTAAACATTTCGAAGAGTTTACTACTTTTTTTTCACTGTTTTGCAGTTTAAGTGCTACTTTTTTTCTCTTAAAGGTACAGTACCGGTTTGATGAAATTGCTGTTTTTTTACTTTAATAAAGTGTTTTCCAAGCTTGCTTGTGTCTTTGCTAGTCTGTTAAACACGTCTGACATAGAAGAATCTACATGTTCAATATGTTTAGAAGCCATTGTGGAACCCCCTCTTAGAATGTGTACCACTTGTACTGAACTATCTATAAGTTACAAAGACCATATTGTGGCTTTAAAAAATATATCACCAGAGGATTCTCAGACTGTAAGAAGGGAGATTATGCCATCTAGCTCTGCCCATGGGTCAGAACCTGTAACACCTGCACAAATGACGCCAAATGCATCTAGCACGTCTAATTATTTTACTTTACGAGACATAGCGGCAGTTATGAGTTCTACTTTCACAGAGGTATTGTCTAAACTGCCAGGGTTACAAGGAAAGCGCGACAGCTCTGGGGCTAGAACAAATACAGAGCTTTCTGACGCTTTAATAGATATGTCCGATATGCCCTCACAATGTTCCGAAGTTGGCGCAAGGGATTTGATATCTGAGGGTGATATTTCAGATTCAGGGAAGTTATTACTTCAACCCGACTCTGACATGACAACATTTAAATTTAAGCTTGAACACCTCCGTTTATTGCTTAGGGAGGTCTTAACGACTCGGGATGATTGTGACCCCATTGTGGTACCAGAGAAGTTGTGTAAAATGGAAAAATACTTTGCAGTGCCTGTTTACACTGATGTTTTCCCAGTTCCTAAAAGGTTTTTGGAAATTATAACTAAGGAATGGGATAGGCCAGGTATACCGTTCTCTCCCCCTCCTGTGTTTAAAAAGATGTTCCCCATAGCTGACGCCATGCGGGACTCGTGGCAAACGGTCCCCAAGGTGGAGGGAGCTATTTCTACTTTAGCTAAGCGTACAACTATTCCCATTGAAGACTGTTGTGCTTTCCTAGATCCTATGGATAAAAAATTGGAGGGTCTCCTAAAGAAAATTTTCTTACATCAAGGTTTTCTTCTCCAGCCTCTCGCATGCATTGCTCCAGTTACGGCTGCAGCGCCCTTTTGGTTAGAGTCTCTAGAAGAGGCTCTACAAGTGGAGACTCCGTGGGATGAGATTTTAGACAGGATTAAAGCTCTTAAACTTGCTAATTCCTTTATTTCAGAAGCTGTGTTTCAGTTAACTAAACTTGCGGCAAAAAATTCAGGTTTTGCCATCATGGCGCGTAGGGCGCTATGGCTTAAGTCCTGGTCAGCAGATGTTTCATCAAAGTCTAAGCTTCTTAACATCCCTTCAAAGGAAAGACCCTATTCGGGCCTGATCTGAAGGAGATCATTTCTGATATTACTGGGGGAAAAGGTCACGCCCTTCCCCAGGATAAGTCTAATAATTTAAAGACCAGACAGACTAATTTTTGCTCCTTTCGAAACTTCAGGAGTGACGCGGCTTCCGCTTCCCTTAGTACAAAACAAGAGGGAAATTTCGCCCATTCCAAGCCAGTCTGGAGACCTAACCAGGCTTGGAACAAGGGGAAACAGGCTAAAAAGCCAGCTACTGTCTCTAAGACCGCATGAAGGAGTAGCCCCCGATCCAGGACCGGATCTAGTGGGGGGCAGACTTTCTCTCTTCGCCCAGGCTTGGGTAAGAGATGTTCAGGATCCCTGGGCAGTGGAGATCGTTTCCCAGGGATATCTTCTCGAATTCAAAGGTTCGTCACCAAAGGGGAGATTTAATCTCTCACCACTATCTGCAAACCAGATAAAGAGAGAGGCATTCTTACATTGCGTTCAAGACCTACTGGTTATGGGAGTGATCCACCCAGTTCCAAGGGAGGAACAGGGGCAGGGTTTCTATTCTAACCTATTTATAGTTCCCAAAAAAGAGGGAACTTTCAGACCAATCTTGGATCTCAAGATCCTAAACAAATTCTTTAGGGTCCCATCCTTCAAGATAGAGACAATCCGAACCATTCTTCCTATGATCCAGGAGGGTCAATATATGACTACCGATTCACAGAAATCATTCCGATTCACAGAAATCATCATCAGTTCCTCAGGTTCGCCTTCCTAGACAGGCATTACCAATTTGCGGCTCTTTCCTTCGGGTTAGCCACGGCGCCAAGAATCTTTATGAAGGTTCTAGGGTCCCTACTGGCGGTCCTAAGGCTGCGGGGCATAGCAGTGGCTCCTTACCTAGACGACATCTTGATCCAGGCGTCTACTCTTCAAATTGCCAAGTCCCATACGGACATTGTTCTGGCGTTTCTGAGGTCTCACGGGTGGAAGGTGAACAGAGAAAATAGTTCTCTCTCCCCTCTCACAAAAGTTTCTTTCCTAGGGACTCTGATAGATTCAGTAGAAATGAAATTTTTTCTGACAGAGGTCAGGATATCAAAGCTTCTAACTTCCTGCCGTGCTCTTCATTCCATTTCTCGGCCGTCAGTGGCTCAGTGTATGGAAGTAATCGGCCTAATGGTAGCGGCAATGGACATAGTTCCGTTTGCCCGCCTACATCTCAGACCACTGCAACTTTGCATGCTCAATCAGTGGAATGGGGACTACACAGATTTGTCTCCTCTGCTAAATCTGGATCAAGAGACCAGGGATTCTCTTCTCTGGTGGTTATCTCGGGTCAATCTGTCCAGGGGAATGAGGTTCCGCAGGCCAGAGTGGACTATAGTGACAACAGATGCCAGCCGCCTGGGCTGGGGCGCAGTCTGGAACTCCCTGAAAGCTCAGGGTTCGTGGACTCAGGAGGAGACCCTCCTCCCGATAAACATTCTGGAACTAAGAGCGATATTCAATGCTCTTCAGGCATGGCCTCAACTGGCTGCGGTCAGGTTCATCAGATTTCAGTCTGACAACATCACAACTGTAGCCTATATCAACCATCAGGGGGGAACAAGGAGTCCTGTGGCAATGATGGAGGTTTCCAAGATAATTCTATGGGCAGAGGCTCACTCTTGCCATCTCTCAGCTATCCATATCCCAGGAGTAGAGAACTGGGAGGCGGATTTTCTAAGTTGGCAGACTTTTCATCTGGGGGAATGGGAGCTTCACCCGGAGATATTTGCTCAGCTGATTCATCTGTGGGGCAGACCGGAGCTGGTTCTGATGGCGTCCTGTCAGAATGCCAAGCTTCCTTGTTACGGGTCCAGTTCAAGGGATCCTCGGGCAGCACTAGTAGATGCCCTAGCAGCGCCCTGGTCCTTCAGCCTGGCTTATGTGTTTCCACCGTTTCCTCTTCTCTCGCGTCTGATTGCCAGAATCAATAAGGAGAAAGCTTCAGTGATTTTAATTGCTCCTGCGTGGCCTCGCAGGACTTGGTATGCAGATCTGGTGGACATGTCATCCTGCCCACCATGGCCTCTGCCATTGAGGCAGGACCTTCTAATCCAGGGTCCATTAAAACACTCAAATCTAACTTCTCTACGCCTGACTGCGTGGAGATTGAACGCTTGATCTTATCAAAGCGTGGTTTTTCTGTTGAACAGATTTGCAAGGTGGCAACTTGGTCTTCGCTTCATACTTTTTCTAAATTCTACAAATTTGATACTTTTGCTTCCTCGGAGGCTATTTTTGGGAGAAAGGTCTTACAGGCAGTGGTGCCTTCTGTTTAAGTCCCTGCCTTGTCCCTCCCTTCATCCGTGTCCTAAAGCTTTGGTATTGGCATCCCACAAGTAATGGATGAACCCGTGGACTGGATGCACCTTACAAGAGAAAACAAAATTTATGCTTACCTGATAAATTTCTCTTGTGGTGTATCCAATCCACGGCCCGCCCTGTCACTTTAAGTCAGGCGTTTTTATTTTTTAAAACTACAGTCACCACTGCACCCTATAGTTTCTCCTTTTTCTTACTTGCCTTCGGTCGAATGACTGGAAGTGGGGGTTGGGGGAGGAGCTATATAGACAGCTCTGCTGTGGGTGTCCTCTTTGCAACTTCCTGTTGGGAAGGAGAATATCCCACAAGTAATGGATGAACCCGTGGACTGGATACACCACAAGAGAAATAAATTTATCAGGTAAGCATAAATTTTGTTTTGTATGTATTTCAAAATTAAGTCAGCTGTAGTGTAAACTGAACAGTGTTAGGTTAACCTGTCTCTTTCCAAACACTGATCAATCTTAGTCTGAGAATATAAAATTTTATGCAGATGTAAACATCTTAGATAAAATGTCTCCTTGCATCTGGAAAGTCCTTGCATAAAGGGGCAGTGAACTTGAATGTCATTAAAATATTTATATAAATAAAAAACAAACTTGTATCTTCCAAAAGGGCACCTACCATTTGTGTATTGAGGAGGAAACATTTCTTCATGGCTTTAAATATAGAATTTCTACAGCATTGTCAAATAATCATAAATACACTGCTGTATACTGCTAAAAAAAAAAAAAAGTGTTTTTATTGACCCCTTGCCCCACCATACAACTACTACCACACTGGATTTAAAATCTGAAATTGCACAAAGAAATAAACAGTTACTAAGTAAGTCCTACCTCCTCTGCAAATGAAAGTGATCTGCTGTCTGACTCAGGCTCACACTGTACAAACTTAAGTGCTAAGTCTGTTTCACACTGTGCATAGTGGTTTAGTGCACACTCAGAAATCCTCTCAAATGCTAATGCTTTACTCCTTGTAATAACATTTCCCACGCTCAATAGCTGCTGTAGTACCCTCTGGTGGCTGCCACAATTTTGTAAAAAAAAAAATATATATATTTTTTTTATAATAGTTGTTCTTGCCTCATGGGGGTCCCCTGGCAGGAGTCACCCCCTGATGGTGGCCCTGTATGTAGGTAAATCGAACAATACACTTGTAGACCTGCGTTATTTGTATAACTGTACTATCTATCTATTTTTTTTTTTTATTTCAGGGTCCTTTGCCTGAAACCTGCGGTCATTTTTGGGAAATGGTTTGGGAACAGAGAAGCAGAGGGGTTGTAATGCTCAACAGAGTGATTGAGAAGGGATCAGTAAGTATCTCCAGAGTCTATAACATCCACAAAGCTATACTTTCATACTCAACTGTAATATAATATCAGAAATTGAAAAATTATTTTTAAAACCACAGAGGCATTTCCTTATTTGAACAGTTTGAAGTAAACAATTTTATTTGTCTCTGTAAGATTTCTCTGTTATATTTTATAGAAGTACATTAATAATAGCAGTCATGGTTAGGATTAAAAGGGAGAGGATTAAAGGGACAGGAACCCCCAAAATTGTATTTCATGATTCTGATAGAGCATACCATTTTAAACTACTTTCTAATGTACTTCTATTATCAAATTTACTTCATTCTCTTGTTATCCTTTGCTGAAGGAGCATCATTGCATTACTGGCAACTAGCTGAACACATCTAGTTAGCTAATCACAAGATGACAAATGTATGCAGGCACCAATCAGCAACCAGCTCCCACTAGTGTACGATATGTGCATATTCATTTTTATTTTTTAACAAGGGATACCAAGAGAACAAAGTACATTTGAAAATAAAAATGAATTTAAAAGTGTCTTAAAATGACATGTTATTTCTAAATCATGCAAGTTTAATTTTTGCTTTCTAGCCCTCTATCCCATTAATATAGAATTTATGGGTGATCAGTGTTCATTGAAATTTATATCCGTACTCTACTGCTACTAGTCCCAAGAAAATTCTTGCTAGCCCACTTTTTTAAAATGAAGGTAAAGTTTATGTAATTTGAATATATCTATGTATTCCTTGAGCATAGAATATGCTAATCGCTAACTTTATTTTATAAAAAAATTATATTTGTCTTTTTTTTTTTAACTATATTTTTCCCTACCGTTATGTCCATAACTCCTCCCAACCTCTACATCCGGTTTGTAATGTGCTGTTACGTATAGAGTGATCCCACTCGGCTCTATACGTAACAGCAGGAGTGTGTTCATGATGAGCAATCTAACTGCGCATGCGCGATTCTAAGCGCACCCATCTCCCTTCAACCAACATTAACCGGCCTTAAGCAGCAAAAGTACGCATGCGCGAAACTAGAACGCCCGGTGTAGTCTTTGATGGAGAAATAGACTCTAGCGCTTGCGCAGTATATCAAGTAGGCGGATGACGTCGGGTTACGGCCGCCTAACTGCCAGAAATTCAACTGGTTGCTCTAAAAACGTGACCAGTAATAAAAATAAAAATACAAAACGGGATGATTGTGAAAAATCGGCAAAAAAGGAATTGAAATCGAAAATAAAGGTTTTTGAAGTAATAATGTAAAAAATCATGAATGAAAGTCCCATTCATTTTAAAAAAATAATTGGATTCTGTATCAGTGTCAAGGTAACTTTACCTTCACTTTAACTTCAAATTTTCATGGTATCATACGTAAAATTGTAAGAATTTACGCAAGCATGCTTTTTATTCGTTTTTTTTTTTGCCCCAAATTTGTAAAAAAAACGCACTACTGAGCTAGGTATGGTGAAGATTTGTTATCTTTTGCATTGCACAAGTTTACAGGTATGTATTATATGCTACAATTATTATATACTTATATATATTATACCATATTATTGGTGTACCTATTGCAGGGCATTGCTAAAGACAACTTAAATGACTGTCGAGTCAAATTTAACCTTGAAGGGATATGATGCCCAACAATTTTCTTGCCATGGTTCAGGTAGAGAAAACTATTTTTAACAACTTTCCAATTTGCTTCTTTTATCTAATTTTCTTTAATTCGCTTGGCATCTTTTGTTGAAGAAACAGCAATGCACATGGGTGAGCCAATAAAGTGAGGTATATTTGTGCAGCCACCAATCAGCAGCTCCTGAGCCCTACCTAGGTATGCTTTTCAATAAAGGATACCGAGAACCGAACAAATTAGATAATAAAAGTAGCTTGAAAAGTTGTTTCATGAATCACAAAAGAGAAAATTTTGGTTTTATGTCCCATTTAGTGGACTGAATAGAACATAAAAATTTAAAGGGACAGTCTACACCAGATTTTTGTTGTTTACAAAGATAGATAATCCCTTTATTACCCATTCCCCAGTTTTGCATAACCAACAGTTATATTAATATACTTTTTACCTCTGTAATTACCTTGTATCTAAGCCTCTGCAGACTTCCCCCTAATCTCAGTGTTTTGACAGACATGCAGCTTAGCCAATCAGTGCAGACTCCTAATTAACTCCACGGGAGTGAGCACAATGTTTTCTATATGACACACATGAACTAGTACTGTCTAACTGTGAAAAACGTTCAAAATGCTCTGAGCTAAGAGGCGGTTTTCAACGATTTAGATATCAGTTTGAGCCTACCTAGGTTTAGCTTTTCAAAAATACCACCAAGTGAACAAAGCAAATTTAATGATAAAAGTCAATTGGAAAGTTGTTTAAAATTGCATGAAAAGGCACACAAAGGAGCAGGCACTACTCAGCTGCTATAGAGATAAAAAATACAATTCAGCTGGTATAGAGAGCTTATAAGGATTTTCATTAAATTGTATTTTTTTTATCTCTATACCAGCTGAGTAGTGCCTGCTCCTTAGTGTGCCTTTTCCTGAATTATTGCTGCTGGATCCGCCGCTGCTACGGCACTCCATGTCCTCTAGGAAGCAGATTACTTACATTTTTCTAAGTTGCACGGACCAGTAGTTTGACCGTGTTCCGGATACCTCTCGGCTGTTTAAAATTGCATGCCCTATCTGAATCATAAAAGTTTAATTTTGACTAGACTGACCCTTTAAATAACTTTTCAATTTACTTCTTTTATCATTTTTACTTAGTTCTCTTGGTATCCTTTGTTAGAGAGTAATCCCAGGTAAGCTCAAGAGTGTGCATGTGCCTTTAGCCACCTGGCAGCAGTGTGTACAACAGTTTTTGTAGTAATCTTATACATTGTTGAAAATATTGCTACCGCAGACTACTAAAGAGGTGCATATATGTCTGTTAACCCTGTAGATGTTAAAGCTAATAATACCCCACTTTGCTGAGAATTGGTCTTTAATGCTAGATTTACTGCTGACGTGTAATGTATTGACTACACAATAAACTTCTGAAGAGACCTAGAACAATGACTGAGCACTCTCCTTATTTTGCTGGACTTTCAGTTTGTACACATACTTAGGTTTAACTGATTTATCATTTTTTACTAATTTTTTACTTACATTGTTTCTATCTTCCAAAAAAGAAAATTTATGCTTACCTGATAAATGTATTTCTTTTTTGACACGATGAGTCCACGGATCATCTTAATTACTAATGGGATATTCACCTCCTGGTCAGCAGGAGGAGGCAAAGAGCACCACTGCAGAGCTGTTAAATAGCTCCTCTCTTCCCTCCCACTCCAGTCATTCGACAGAAGTTAGGAAGAGAAAGAAAAAGCCAAGGTGCAGAGGTGTCTGAAGTTTACAATAACCCTTAACCTGTCTATAAGAACAGGGCGGGCCGTGGACTCGTGTCAAAAAATAAATAAATAAATTTATTAGGTAAGCATAAATTTTCTTTTCTTTTTTAAGACACGATGAGTCCACGGATCATCTTAATTACTAATGGGATTCAATACCCAAGCTAGAGTACACAGATGATACGGGAGGGACAAGAAAGGGAACCTAAACGGAAGGCACCACTGCTTGAAGAACCTTTCTCCCAAAAACGGCCTCAGCCGAGGCAAAAATGTCAAATTTGTAAAACTTTGAAAAAGTGTGGAGGACCAAGTTGCAGCTTTGCAAATCTGTTCCACAGAAGTTTCATTTTTGAATGCACATGAGGAAACAACAGCCCTCGTGGAATGAGAAATAACTCTCTCAGAAGGCTGCTGTCCAGCAGTCTCATATGCAAAACGTATGATGCTCTTCAGACAAAAAGAAAAAGAATTAGCTGTAGCTTTCTTTCCCTTGCATTTTCCTGAGAAAAACACAAACAAAGAAGACTGACGAAAGTCCTTAGTCGTCTGCAAGGTAAATCTTTAAAGTACGGACCACGTCCAAATTGTGCAAAAGTCTTTCCTTCTTAGAAGAAGGATTAGGACACAAGGAAGGAACAACAATCTCCTGATTAATGTTCCGGTCAGAAACAACCTTAGGAAGAAATCCTAATTTAGTACGTAAAAACTACCTTATCTGCATGGAAATTAAGATAAGGAGACTCATACTGTAATGCCGAGAGTTCTGACACTCTCCGAGCAGAAGAAATAGCCACAAGAAATAAAACCTTCCAAGATAACTTAATTTCTAAGGAATGCATAGGCTCAAACGGAGCCCCTAGAAGAACATTGAGAACTAAATTAAGACTCCATGGAGGAGTAACTGGTTTGAACACAGGCCTGATCCTGACCAAGGCCTGACAAAAAAAATTGTACATCTGGGACATCCACCAGACGTTTGTGTAACAAAATAAATAAGGCCGATATCTGACCCTTTAGGGAACTTGCCGATAAACCTTTCTCCAAACCTTCTTGGAGAAAATACAAAATCCTAGGAATCCGGACTCTACTCCATGAGTAGCCCTTGGATTCACACCAGTTAAGATATTTACGCCAAATCTTATGGTAAATCCTTCTAGTTACCGGTTTACAAGCCGGAATCATGGTCTCTATGACCGAATCAGAAACCCCCGTTTGGATAAAATTAAGCGTTCAATCTCCAAGCAGTCAGCTTCAGAGAAACTAGATTTGGGTGAAGGAAGGGCCCCTGAATCAGAAGGTCTTTCCGCAACGGAAGTCTCCAAGGTGGTAGAGATGTCATCTCCACCAGATCTGCATACTAAATCCTGTGAGGCCAGGCCGGTGCTATGAGTATCACCGAGACCCTTTCCTGTTTGATTTGAGCAATAACGCAAGGAAGAAGAGCAAACGGAGGAAACAGGTATGCTAGATTGAAGGTCCAAGGGGCCTCCAGATCATCTCTCAGTTCCGCCTGGGGGTCCCTGGATCTCGACCCGTATCTCGAGAGCTTGGTGTTCTGCCGTGTTGCCATGAAATCTAACTCCGGCTGACCCCACTTGAGAATCAAACTGGAGAACACTTCCCACTCCCCCGGATGAAAGGTCTGCCTGCTCAGAAAATCCGCCTCCCAGTTGTTCCAACCCTGGGATGTGGATCTCCGACAGACAGCAAGAATGGGTCTCCGCCCACTGAATTATTCTGGCAACCTCTGTCATCGCCAAGGAACTCCTTGTTCCTCCCTGATGATTGATGTAGGCCACTGACGTTACGTTGTCTGACTCAAACCTGATAAACTGAACCAAGGCCAATTGAGGCCAGGCCAGAAGAGCATTGTAGATCGCTCTTAGTTCCAGAATGTTTATGGGCAAAACGGACTCTGTGTCCATGATCCTTGAGCCTTTAGGGAGCCCCAGACTGCTCCCCACCCTAGGAGGCTGGTATCTGTCGTCACAATCACCCAAGATGGTCTGCGGAAGCATGTTCCCTAGGAGAGATGAACCAGAGATAACCACCGTTGAAGAGAGACCCTTGTCTCCTGCTCCAGTAGAAGCCTAGGGGACAAGTCCGAATAATCTCCGTTCCATTGTCTCAGCATGTTCAACTGCAGAGCCCTGAGATGAAAGCGAGCAAACGGAATGATGTCCACAGCTGCCACCATCAGCCCGATTAACTCCATGCACTGAGTCACTGAAGAGCTAGACAAGTATCGATAATCTTTGATTTCTTTCATGTAATTAACAAGAGTCCATGAGCTAGTGACGTATGGGATATACATTCCTACCAGGAGGGGCAAAGTTTCCCAAACCTTAAAATGCCTATAAATACACCCCTCACCACACCCACAAATCAGTTTTACAAACTTTGCCTCCAAGGGAGGTGGTGAAGTAAGTTTGTGCTAGATTCTACGTTGATATGCGCTCCGCAGCAAGTTGGAGCCCGGTTTTCCTCTCAGCGTGCAGTGAATGTCAGAGGGATGTGAGGAGAGTATTGCCTATTGAATGCAGTGATCTCCTTCTACGGGGTCTATTTCATAAGGTTCTCTGTTATCGGTCGTAGAGATTCATCTCTTACCTCCCTTTTCAGATCGACGATATACTCTTATATTTACCATTTCCTCTACTGATTCTCGTTTCAGTACTGGTTTGGCTTTCTACAAACATGTAGATGAGTGTCCTGGGGTAAGTAAGTCTTATTTTCTGTGACACTCTAAGCTATGGTTGGGCACTTTATTTATAAAGTTCTAAATATATGTATTCAAACATTTATTTGCCTTGACTCAGAATGTTCAACTTTCCTTATTTCCAGACAGTCAGTTTCATATTTGGGATTATGCTTTAATTATCATATTTTTCTTACCTCAAAAATTTGACTTTTTTCCCTGTGGGCTGTTAGGCTCGCGGGGGCTGAAAATGCTTCATTTTATTGCGTCATTCTTGGCGCGGACTTTTTTGGCGCAAAAATTCATTTCCGTTTCCGGCGTCATACGTGTCGCTGGAAGTTGCGTCAT
The DNA here is from genome assembly GCF_027579735.1 of Bombina bombina. Taxonomy (NCBI): domain Eukaryota; kingdom Metazoa; phylum Chordata; class Amphibia; order Anura; family Bombinatoridae; genus Bombina; species Bombina bombina. The sequence goes on from NC_069499.1 coordinate 1,075,070,957, forward strand.
TTTTTTGACGTTATTTTGCGCCAAAAATGTCGGCGTTCCGGATGTGGCGTCATTTTTGGCGCCAAAAGCATTTAGGCGCCAAATAATGTGGGCGTCTTATTTGGCGCCAAAAAAATATGGGCGTCGCTTTTGTCTCCACATTATTTCAGTCTCATTTTTCATTTGCTTCTGGTTGCTAGAAGCTTGATGTTTGGCATTTTTTTCCCATTCCTGAAACTGTCTTATAAGGAATTTGATCTATTTTGCTTTATATGTTGTTTTTTCTCTTACATATTGCAAGATGTCTCACGTTGCATCTGAGCCAGAAGATACTACAGGAAAACCTCTGCCTGCTGGATCTACCAAAGCTAAGTGTATCTGCTGTAAACTTTTGGTAGCTATTCCTCCAGCTGTTGTTTGTATTAAATGTCATGACAAACTTGTTAATGCAGATAATATTTCCTTTAGTGATGTACCATTGCCTGTTGCAGTTCCCTCAACATCTAAGGTGCAGAATGTTCCTGATAACATAAGAGATTTTGTTTCTGAATCCATAAAGAAGGCTTTGTCTGTTATTTCTCCTTCTAGTAAACGTAAAAAGTCTTTTAAATCTTCTCTCTCTACAGATGAATTTTTAAATGAACACCATCATTCTGATTCTTTGGACTCTTCTGGTTCAGAGGATTCTGTCTCAGAGATTGATGCTGATAAATCTTCATATTTATTTAAGATGGAATTTATTCGCTCTTTACTTAAAGAAGTACTAATTGCTTTAGAAATAGAGGATTCTAGTCCTCTTGATACTAATTCTATACGTTTGGATAAGGTTTTTAAAGCTCCTGCGGTTATTCCAGAAGTCTTTCCTGTTCCTAATGCTATTTCTGCAGTAATTGCTAAGGAATGGGATAGATTGGGTAATTCATTTACTCCTTCTAAACGTTTTAAGCAATTATATCCTGTTCCGCCTGACAGATTAGAATTTTGGGACAAAATCCCTAAAGTTGATGGGGCTATTTCTACCCTTGCTAAACGTACTACCATTCCTACATCAGATGGTACCTCGTTTAAGGATCCTTTAGATAGAAAAATTGAATCTTTTCTAAGAAAAGCTTATCTATGTTCAGGTAATCTTCTTAGACCTGCTATATCATTGGCTGATGTTGCTGCAGCTTCAACTTTTTGGTTGGAAACTCTAGCGCAACAAGTAACAAATCGTGATTCTCATGATATTATTATTCTTCTCCAGCATGCTAATAATTTCATCTGTGATGCCATTTTTGATATTATTAGAGTTGATGTTAGATTTATGTCTCTGGCTATCTTAGCCAGAAGAGCTTTATGGCTTAAGACTTGGAATGCTGATATGGCTTCTAAATCAACTCTACTTTCCATTTCTTTCCAGGGAAACAAATTATTTGGTTCTCAGTTGGATTCTATTATTTCAACTGTTACTGGTGGGAAAGGAACTTTTTTACCACAGGATAAAAAGTCTAAAGGTAAAAACAGGGCTAACAATCGTTTTCGTTCCTTTCGTTTCAACAAAGAACAAAAGCCTGATCCTTCGTCCTCAGGAGCAGTTTCAGTTTGGAAACCATCTCCAGTCTGGAATAAATCCAAGCCTGCTAGAAAGGCAAAGCCTGCTTCTAAGTTCACATGAAGGTACGGCCCTCATTCCAGTTCAGCTGGTAGGGGGCAGGTTACGTTTTTTCAAAGAAATTTGGATCAGTTCTGTTCACAATCTTTGGATTCAGAACATTGTTTCAGAAGGGTACAGAATTGGTTTCAAGATGAGACCTCCTGCAAAGAGATTTTTTCTTTCCCATGTCCCAGTAAATCCAGTGAAAGCTCAAGCATTTCTGAATTGTGTTTCAGATCTAGAGTTGGCTGGAGTAATTATGCCAGTTCCAGTTCCGGAACAGGGGATGGGGTTTTATTCAAATCTCTTCATTGTACCAAAGAAGGAGAATTCCTTCAGACCAGTTCTGGATCTAAAATTATTGAATCGTTATGTAAGGATACCAATGTTCAAGATGGTAACTGTAAGGACTATATTGCCTTTTGTTCAGCAAGGGAATTATATGTCCACAATAGATTTACAGGATGCATATCTGCATATTCCGATTCATCCAGATCATTATCAGTTCCTGAGATTCTCTTTTCTAGACAAGCATTACCAATTTGTGGCTCTACCGTTTGGCCTTGCTACAGCTCCAAGAATTTTCACAAAGATTCTCGGTGCCCTTCTGTCTGTAATCAGAGAACAGGGTATTGTGGTATTTCCTTATTTGGACGATATCTTGGTACTTGCTCCGTCTTTACATTTAGCAGAGTCTCATACGAATCGACTTGTGTTGTTTCTTCAAGATCATGGTTGGAGGATCAATTTACCAAAAAGTTCTTTGATTCCTCAAACAAGGGTAACCTTTCTGGGTTTCCAGATAGATTCAGTGTCCATGACTTTGTCTTTAACAGACAAGAGACGTCTAAAATTGATTACAGCCTGTCGAAACCTTCAGTCTCAATCATTCCCTTCGGTAGCCTTATGCATGGAAATTCTAGGTCTTATGACTGCTGCATCGGACGCGATCCCCTTTGCTCGTTTTCACATGCGACCTCTTCAGCTCTGTATGCTGAACCAATGGTGCAGGGATTACACGAAGATATATCAATTAATATCTTTAAAACCGATTGTTCGGCACTCTCTAACGTGGTGGACAGATCACCATCGTTTAATTCAGGGGGCTTCTTTTGTTCTTCCGACCTGGACTGTAATTTCAACAGATGCAAGTCTCACAGGTTGGGGAGCTGTGTGGGGATCTCTGACGGCACAAGGAGTTTGGGAATCTCAGGAGGTGAGATTACCGATCAATATCTTGGAACTCCGTGCAGTTTTCAGAGCTCTTCAGTTTTGGCCTCTTCTGAAGAGAGAATCGTTCATTTGTTTTCAGACAGACAATGTCACAACTGTGGCATACATCAATCATCAAGGAGGGACTCACAGTCCTCTGGCTATGAAAGAAGTATCTCGAATTTTGGTTTGGGCGGAATCCAGCTCCTGTCTAATCTCTGCGGTTCATATCCCAGGTGTAGACAATTGGGAAGCGGATTATCTCAGTCGCCAAACGTTGCATCCGGGCGAATGGTCTCTTCACCCAGAGGTATTTCTTCAGATTGTTCAAATGTGGGGGCTCCCAGAGATAGATCTGATGGCCTCTTATCTAAACAAGAAACTTCCCAGGTATCTGTCCAGATCCCGGGATCCTCAGGCGGAGGCAGTGGATGCATTATCACTTCCTTGGAAGTATCATCCTGCCTATATCTTTCCGCCTCTAGTTCTTCTTCCAAGAGTAATCTCCAAGATTCTGAGGGAATGCTCGTTTGTTCTGCTAATAGCTCCGGCATGGCCTCACAGGTTTTGGTATGCGGATCTTGTCCGGATGGCATCTTGCCAACCATGGACTCTTCCGTTAAGACCAGACCTTCTGTCTCAAGGTCCTTTTTTCCATCCGGATCTGAAATCCTTAAATTTAAAGGTATGGAGATTGAACGCTTGATTCTTGGTCATAGAGGTTTCTCTGACTCCGTGATTAATACTATGTTACAGGCTCGTAAATCTGTATCTCGAGAGATATTTTATAGAGTCTGGAAGACTTATATTTCTTGGTGTCTTTCTCATCATTTTTCTTGGCATTCTTTTAGAATACCGAGTATTTTACAGTTTCTTCAGGATGGTTTAGATAAGGGTTTGTCCGCGAGTTCTTTGAAAGGACAAATCTCCGCTCTTTCTGTTCTTTTTCACAGAAAGATTGCTATTCTTCCTGATATTCATTGTTTTGTACAAGCTTTGGTTCGTATAAAACCTGTCATTAAGTCAATTTCTCCTCCATGGAGTTTGAATTTGGTTTTGGGAGCTCTTCAAGCTCCTCCGTTTGAACCTATGCATTCATTGGACATTAAATTACTTTCTTGGAAAGTTTTGTTCCTTTTGGCCATCTCTTCTGCTAGAAGAGTTTCTGAATTATCTGCTCTTTCGTGTGAGTCTCCTTTTCTGATTTTTCATCAGGATAAGGCGGTGTTGCGAACTTCTTTTGAATTTTTACCTAAAGTTGTGAATTCCAACAACATTAGTAGAGAAATTGTGGTTCCTTCATTATGTCCTAATCCTAAGAATTCTAAGGAGAAATCATTGCATTCTTTGGATGTTGTTAGAGCTTTGAAATATTATGTTGAAGCTACGAAATCTTTCCGTAAGACTTCTAGTCTATTTGTTATCTTTTCCGGTTCTAGGAAAGGCCAGAAAGCTTCTGCCATTTCTTTGGCATCTTGGTTGAAATCTTTAATTCATCTTGCCTATGTTGAGTCGGGTAAAATTCCGCCTCAAAGAATTACAGCTCATTCTACTAGGTCAGTTTCTACTTCCTGGGCGTTTAGGAATGAAGCTTCGGTTGACCAGATCTGCAAAGCAGCAACTTGGTCCTCTTTGCATACTTTTACTAAATTCTACCATTTTGATGTATTTTCTTCTTCTGAAGCAGTTTTTGGTAGAAAAGTTCTTCAGGCAGCGGTTTCAGTTTGAATCTTCTGCTTATGTTTTTTGTTAAACTTTATTTTGGGTGTGGATTATTTTCAGCAGGAATTGGCTGTCTTTATTTTATCCCTCCCTCTCTAGTGACTCTTGTGTGGAAAGATCCACATCTTGGGTAGTCATTATCCCATACGTCACTAGCTCATGGACTCTTGTTAATTACATGAAAGAAAACATAATTTATGTAAGAACTTACCTGATAAATTCATTTCTTTCATATTAACAAGAGTCCATGAGGCCCACCCTTTTTTGTGGTGGTTATGATTTTTTTGTATAAAGCACAATTATTCCAATTCCTTATTTTATATGCTTCGCACTTTTTTTCTTATCACCCCACTTCTTGGCTATTCGTTAAACTGATTTGTGGGTGTGGTGAGGGGTGTATTTATAGGCATTTTAAGGTTTGGGAAACTTTGCCCCTCCTGGTAGGAATGTATATCCCATACGTCACTAGCTCATGGACTCTTGTTAATATGAAAGAAATGAATTTATCAGGTAAGTTCTTACATAAATTATGTTTTCCTGACTTCTGTCAGAAATATCTGCATAGACAGAGAGTCTATTATGGTTCCTAGGCAAGTCACTCTTGTTTGTGGAACTAAGGAACTCTTTTCTAAATTCACCTTCCAGCTGTGGGATTTTAGGAAGGACAACACGAAGTCTGTGTGGGATCTTGCTAGCTGAAGGATGGCGCCTGAACTAGAATGTCATCCAGATAAAGTGCCACTGCAATGCTCTTTGAACGAAGCACCATCAACACAGATCCCAGAACCTTTGTAAATATTCTGGGTGCTGTGGCAAGACCGAAAGGGAGAGCCACAAACTGGTAGTGTTTGTCCAGAAAAGCAAACCTTAAGAACTTGTGATGATCCCTGTGAATGGGAACATGCAGATATGCGTCCTTTAAATCCACCGTGGTCATAAATTGACCCTCTTGGATTAATGGTAGGATGGAACGAATAGTTTCCATCTAGATGGACGGTACCCTGAGAAACTTGTTTAGGCTCTTGAGGTCTAAAATTAGTCTGAAGTTTCAATCCTTTTTGGGAACCACAAATAGATTGGAATAAAACCCCAGTCCCTATTCCAGAATTGGAACGGGAACGATCACTCCTAGAGTGGAGCGGTTTCTTACACAATGCAAGAACGCCTCTCTTTTCATCTGGTCTGCAGATAATCTCAAAATTAGGAATCTGCCTCTGGGAGGAAAAACCTTGAACTCCAGTTTGTATCCCTGAGACACAATTTCTATTGCCCATGGATCCTGGACATCCCGAACCCAGGCTTTGAACAAAGAAAAAAAGTCTTCCCCCTACAAGATCCAGTCCCGGATCGGGGGTATACCCTTCATGCTGTCTTGGAATTGCTAGCTGGCTTCTTGGACTGCTTTCCCTTGTTCCAAGACTGGTTGGGTCTCAATGTAGGTTTGGACTGTTCCTGCTTAGAGGAGGAAGAGGGAGAGTTTTTACAAAAGGAAAGAAAATAGTTTTGTCGTCCTTTTTGTTTATTTCTCTTGTCTTGCGGGAGAAGATGACCCGTACCTCCCGTGATATCAGAGATAATCTCCTTCAGATCGGGTCCGAACAAAGTCTTCCCCTTGTATGGAATGGCTAGAAGCTTAGACTTAAAAGACACATCCGCAGACCAGGGATTTAACCATAAGGCTCTGCGGCCCAAGATAGAAAAACTCGATATCTTCGCTCCCAATTTGAAAACTTGAAGGGAAGCGTCCGAAATAAAGGCATTTGAAAGTTTGAGAGCCTTTATCCTATCTTGTATCTCATCCAGAGAAGTCTCAGTCCTGAGGGCTTCAGCGAATCAAACCAATATGCCGCCGCTCTAGTAACGGTGGCAATGCACACAGCTGGCTGCCAAATACAAAATAACTCCAAAAGGAGTAAGAGAGGAAACGCAGAGCACTGCATGTGGACTATACATTTTTAGGAATGTGTAGCATATCTTGATCAGCGTCACTATGCTTTCTAGACAGCATACGCCCTAGAAAATTCCAAGTCCCTGTGAAAAACAAGAGAACAGGAGCGCAACTCAGTGCACCAAACAGTACACGGATGATCTAAGTGTAGATTAAAAATCAATTTATTTAAAACATAAAAAGTACACGCATCCAAACATCAGACTATACACTCACATCGGTATCCTCAAACATATGAGGTATGTATATGCATATATAGGTGGTTCATGGGAGTGTCACTCCACCGGTCTCCTCCTCCTCTCCCTTAGGTAGTTTTCGATAGCCACCGGATAAGCCTTTGCGTGAATCCTTAGGACCCTCTCTGCTTCCAGCTGACAGACGCTGCTCTGTAAAAAGCCAGCTCCAGTGCAGGCACTGTCTTACATGCCAGAGTACGTCCAGCGTATCTTCAAGTGGGCGTGGCCTTACACGTTTCGCGAAGCTCCTCCTCGCTTCGTCAGAGGCAATGCCCACATTGCTTGTCAAAGCCCTTTTTATATCGTCCAACTTTCATGATATTGGTGATTTCATGTTTCTTAATTACAGAACCGCAAAAGTTCATATTATCTTTGTTCTCATGGCTGTCAATTAAATCCTTGAAACTAAGTAGTCTCTTGTTCTTATGCCCATATAGTACTATTCTAATAACAATTTACACGTAAATACATCCTAATAAAACATATGTTAAAACCTACCACAGTAGAATATTTCCTAACATAACCTAATGATTCATATTTCTAAAAACTCCATCAATAAACAATTCATATAAAAACCTAACACCATATAAACAATTAATAAATAATCATACCTATCAGTAAATTAACAATCATTATCTTACACTTAACTACTCAAAAGTTAAAATATTAAATAATTTCATATTTCTTTCTTTAAAAAAACACTACACTCTCAATGTGGGTTTTTCATGGAAGTTTGTTAAAAAGGATTTAATATATAGTAATGCTATCATATATATATTGCACTCATGGCACATATTATCCTAGTTAAAATAACCAGATAAAACAGAATTTAATATGTTAAAGACTATAAAAATAAAAGTATTTATACAATAACATATTATTTATACAATGTTGGTGTTTGTATTTTCTGATAAGGTACGTGCTCTCTATAAAAAAACTTCCTCCATTTTAATGTTAATTTCTTCAAGGGACACCTTCTTGAATATATTAAACATAGAAGAAAAGGGGCACTTTATTTAAAATGAATTGACTAGGGGGATAACTACCAAAAGCCCATATTTATGCTACCCTATCATACATCTAAAAAGGCTGCTAAGTCTATATCGCGATTCATACCCTCTGGACCCACAGCTCCCAGCTTGTGAATCCAGTAGGTCTCGCGCTGTCTAAGGAGGAGTAATCTATCCCCTCCCCTGATGGGGTTTTTAACATGTTCTATAGCTAAAATGCTAAGACCTGTGCTATCCCTACACTGTACTTCAAAAAAGTGTGCTGGCACACCATGGTTATCTAGACCGTTGTCTTTATTTCTAAGGTGCTCATTAAACCTCGTCTTCACAGGCCTTTTCGCGCGACCTACATAAATTTTATCACACGAGCACCTTTAAAAGATACACAACGTAGCACGTCCTACAATTCATTAAGCCTTTAACCCTGAAGGTACTTTCACCTTTCCTCTTACCAAAGGTACACTTATTCTTTTCTATGTGTACACAACAATTGCAGTTTTTCCTACCACACTTAAAAAATCCCTCCGTATTCTTTTTTAACCAATTTGTGGGATTCCCAGATTTCAAGATACTAGGGCTGATCCTATTCTTAACATTCAAATTACTCTTAAAGATGACTTGCCCCCTATCATTCAAAATATCTCTTATAATGCAAGACCCGATTCTAATAGGCCAATGAAATCGCCGGGAGATAAGGCACATATGTAAGCCACAGTGTCCTAACTGCCCTAAGTCCCCTAATAGGCTAGGAGAAACTTCCAAGTTCAGTGAGGTCTATATAAATATAATAAAGTGCCCAGACCTTTTTCTGAGATCCTCTACCCCCAGAAATAAAGTCGGCACTTACCTCATCTTCTGCCTGGCTGCAAGGCAGTTCCCAGGTTTAGGAGGTCCTCTACCTCCCATGGACCTGTAACAAAAACGAAAGTCCTGAGTAAAATCCCTCAGGTTTCCTTGGTAAGGGCAGCATCAGAATATGGGAGGCCCAGTGAGAATTATGTCCCACAAGTTCCCATTGCTTTAAAGCCACCAAAAGCTCTACTGAAGAGACTGATATGGACTACAGCTACATCCTAGAGCCATGCAGCACTCTCTGGCACTATTTAAAAAATAATAAACTCTTGATTAAAGAATCTAATCTAACACCTCACTTTACCTCTTCCTATCACTAACGTAGGCAAGGAGAATGACTGGAGTGGGAGGGAAGGGAGGAGCTATTTAACAGCATTGCTATGGTGCTCTTTCCTTCCTCCTGCTGGCCAGCAGGTGAATATCCCATTAGTAATTAAGATGATCCGTGGACTCATTGTGTCTTAAAAAAGAAATAGTTTTCTCCAACATAGGTGTGTCCGGTCCACGGCGTCATCCTTACTTGTGGGATATTCTCTTCCCCAACAGGAAATGGCAAAGAGCCCAGCAAAGCTGGTCACATGATCCCTCCTAGGCTCCGCCTACCCCAGTCATTCTCTTTGCCGTTGTACAGGCAACATCTCCACGGAGATGGCTTAGAGTTTTTTAGTGTTTAACTGTAGTTTTTATTATTCAATCAAGAGTTTGTTATTTTGAAATAGTGCTGGTATGTACTATTTACTCAGAAACAGAAAAGAGATGAAGATTTCTGTTTGTATGAGGAAAATGATTTTAGCAACCGTAACTAAAATCCATGGCTGTTCCACACAGGACTGTTGAGAGCAATTAACTTCAGTTGGGGGAACAGTGTGCAGTCTCTTGCTGCTTGAGGTATGACACATTCTAACAAGACGATGTAATGCTGGAAGCTGTCATTTTCCCTATGGGATCCGGTAAGCCATGTTTATTACGATCGTAAATAAGGGCTTCACAAGGGCTTATTAAGACTGTAGACTTTTCTGGGCTAAATCGATTCATTATTAACACATATTTAGCCTTGAGGAATCATTTTATCTGGGTTTTTTGATATAATAATATCGGCAGGCACTGTATTAGACACCTTATTTCTTAGGGGCTTTCCCAAAGCATAAGCAGAGCCTCATTTTCGCGCCGGTGTGGCGCACTTGTTTTTGAGAGGCATGGCATGCAGTCGCATGTGAGAGGAGCTCTGATACTTAGAAAAGACTTTCTGAAGGCGTCATTTGGTATCGTATTCCCCTTTGGGTTGGTTGGGTCTCAGCAAAGCAGATACCAGGGACTGTAAAGGGGTTAAAGTTTTTAAACGGCTCCGGTTCCGTTATTTTAAGGGTTAAAGCTTCCAAATTTGGTGTGCAATACTTTTAAGGCTTTAAGACACTGTGGTGAAAATTTGGTGAATTTGGAACAATTCCTTCATGTTTTTTCGCAATTGCAGTAATAAAGTGGGTTCAGTTTAAAATTTAAAGTGACAGTAACGGTTTTATTTTAAAACGTTTTTTGTACTTTCTTATCAAGTTTATGCCTGTTTAACATGTCTGAACTACCAGATAGACTGTGTTCTGAATGTGGGGAAGCCAGAATTCCTATTCATTTAAATAAATGTGATTTATGTGATAATGACAATGATGCCCAAGATGATTCCTCAATTGAGGGGAGTAAGCATGGTACTGCATCATTCCCTCCTTCGTCTACACGAGTCTTGCCCACTCAGGAGGCCCCTAGTACATCTAGCGCGCCAATACTCCTTACTATGCAACAATTAACGGCTGTAATGGATAATTCTGTCAAAAACATTTTAGCCAAAATGAACCCTTGTCAGCGTAAGCGTGGCTGCTCTGTTTTAGTTACTGAAGAGCATGACGACGCTGATATTAATATCTCTGAAGGGCCCCTAACCCAATCTGAGGGGGCCAGGGAGGTTTTGTCTGAGGGAGAAATTACTGATTCAGGGAACATTTCTCAACAGGCTGAACCTGATGTGATTGCATTTAAATTTAAGTTGGAACATCTCCGCATTTTGCTTAAGGAGGTATTATCCACTCTGGATGATTGTGAAAAGTTGGTCATCCCAGAGAAACTATGTAAAATGGACAAGTTCCTAGAGGTGCCGGGGCTCCCAGAAGCTTTTCCTATACCCAAGCGGGTGGCGGACATTGTTAATAAAGAATGGGAAAGGCCCGGTATTCCTTTCGTCCCTCCCCCCATATTTAAAAGATTGTTTCCTATGGTCGACCCCAGAAAGGACTTATGGCAGACAGTCCCCAAGGTCGAGGGAGCGGTTTCTACTTTAAACAAACGCACCACTATACCCATAGAGGATAGTTGTGCTTTCAAAGATCCTATGGATAAAAAATTAGAAGGTTTGCTTAAAAAGATGTTTGCTCAGCAGGGTTACCTTCTACAACCAATTTCATGCATTGTCCCTGTCACTACAGCCGCATGTTTCTGGTTTGATGAACTGATAAAGGCGCTCGATAGTGATTCTCCTCCTTATGAGGAGATTATGGACAGAATCAATGCTCTCAAATTGGCTAATTCTTTCACCCTAGACGCCACTTTGCAATTGGCTAGGTTAGCGGCTAAGAATTCTGGGTTTGCTATTGTGGCGCGCAGAGCGCTTTGGTTGAAATCTTGGTCGGCTGATGCGTCTTCCAAGAACAAGCTACTAAACATTCCTTTCAAGGGGAAAACGCTGTTTGGCCCTGACTTGAAAGAGATTATCTCTGATATCACTGGGGGTAAGGGCCACGCCCTTCCTCAGGATCGGCCTTTCAAGGCAAAAAATAGACCTAATTTTCGTCCCTTTCGTAAAAACGGACCAGCCCAAAGTGCTACGTCCTCTAAGCAAGAGGGTAATACTTCTCAAGCCAAGCCAGCTTGGAGACCAATGCAAGGCTGGAACAAGGGAAAGCAGGCCAAGAAACCTGCCACTGCTACCAAGACAGCATGAAATATTGGCCCCCGATCCGGGACCGGATCTGGTGGGGGGCAGACTCTCTCTCTTCGCCCAGGCTTGGGCAAGAGATGTTCTGGATCCTTGGGCGCTAGAAATAGTCTCCCAGGGTTATCTTCTGGAATTCAAGGGACTTCCCCCAAGGGGGAGGTTCCACAGGTCTCAGTTGTCTTCAGACCACATAAAAAGACAGGCGTTCTTACATTGTGTAGAAGACCTGTTAAAAATGGGAGTGATTCATCCTGTTCCATTAAGCGAACAAGGGATGGGGTTCTACTCCAATCTGTTCATAGTTCCCAAAAAAGAGGGAACGTTCAGACCAATCTTAGATCTCAAGATCTTAAACAAGTTTCTCAAGGTTCCATCGTTCAAGATGGAAACCATTCGAACTATTCTTCCTTCCATCCAGGAAGGTCAATTCATGACCACGGTGGATTTAAAGGATGCGTATCTACATATTCCTATCCACAAGGAACATCATCGGTTCCTAAGGTTTGCATTCCTGGACACACATTACCAGTTCGTGGCGCTTCCTTTCGGATTAGCCACTGCTCCAAGGATTTTCACAAAGGTACTAGGGTCCCTTCTAGCGGTGCTAAGACCAAGGGGCATTGCAGTAGTACCTTACCTGGACGACATTCTGATTCAAGCGTCGTCCCTTCCTCAAGCAAAGGCTCACACGGACATCGTCCTGGCCTTTCTCAGATCTCACGGCTGGAAAGTGAACGTGGAAAAGAGTTCTCTATCCCCGTCAACAAGGGTTCCCTTCTTGGGAACAATTATAGACTCCTTAGAAATGAGGATTTTTCTAACAGAGGCCAGAAAAACAAAACTTCTAGACTCTTGTCGGATACTTCATTCCGTTCCTCTTCCTTCCATAGCTCAGTGCATGGAAGTGATCGGGTTGATGGTAGCGGCAATGGACATAGTTCCTTTTGCGCGCATTCATCTAAGACCATTACAACTGTGCATGCTCAGTCAGTGGAATGGGGACTATACAGACTTGTCTCCAAAGATACAAGTAAATCAGAGGACCAGAGACTCACTCCGTTGGTGGCTGTCCCTGGACAACCTGTCACAAGGGATGACATTCCGCAGACCAGAGTGGGTCATTGTCACGACCGACGCCAGTCTGATGGGCTGGGGCGCGGTCTGGGGATCCCTGAAAGCTCAGGGTCTTTGGTCTCGGGAAGAATCTCTTCTACCGATAAATATTCTGGAACTGAGAGCGATATTCAATGCTCTCAAGGCTTGGCCTCAGCTAGCGAGGACCAAGTTCATACGGTTTCAATCAGACAACATGACGACTGTTGCGTACATCAACCATCAGGGGGGAACAAGGAGTTCCCTAGCGATGGAAGAAGTGACCAAAATCATTCTATGGGCGGAGTCTCACTCCTGCCACCTGTCTGCTATCCACATCCCAGGAGTGGAAAATTGGGAAGCGGATTTTCTGAGTCGTCAGACATTGCATCCGGGGGAGTGGGAACTCCATCCGGAAATCTTTGCCCAAGTCACTCAGCTGTGGGGCATTCCAGACATGGATCTAATGGCCTCTCGTCAGAACTTAAAAGTTCCTTGCTACGGGTCCAGATCCAGGGATCCCAAGGCGGCTCTAGTGGATGCACTAGTAGCACCTTGGACCTTCAAACTAGCTTATGTGTTCCCGCCGTTTCCTCTCATCCCCAGGCTGGTAGCCAGGATCAATCAGGAGAGGGCGTCGGTGATCTTGATAGCTCCTGCGTGGCCACGCAGGACTTGGTATGCAGATCTGGTGAATATGTCATCGGCTCCACCTTGGAAGCTACCTTTGAGACGAGACCTTCTTGTTCAGGGTCCGTTCGAACATCCGAATCTGGTTTCACTCCAGCTGACTGCTTGGAGATTGAACGCTTGATTTTATCGAAGCGAGGATTCTCAGATTCTGTTATCGATACTCTTGTTCAGGCCAGAAAGCCTGTAACTCGAAAGATTTACCACAAGATTTGGAAAAAATATATCTGTTGGTGTGAATCTAAAGGATTCCCTTGGGACAAGGTTAAGATTCCTAGGATTCTATCCTTCCTTCAAGAAGGATTGGAAAAAGGATTATCTGCAAGTTCCCTGAAGGGACAGATTTCCGCCTTGTCGGTGTTACTTCACAAAAAGCTGGCAGCTGTGCCAGATGTTCAAGCCTTTGTTCAGGCTCTGGTTAGACTCAAGCCTGTTTACAAACCTTTGACTCCTCCTTGGAGTCTCAATTTAGTTCTTTCAGTTCTTCAGGGGGTTCCGTTTGAACCCTTGCATTCCGTTGATATTAAATTATTATCTTGGAAAGTTTTGTTTTTGGTTGCAATTTCTTCTGCTAGAAGAGTTTCAGAATTATCTGCTCTGCAGTGTTCTCCTCCTTATCTGGTGTTCCATGCAGATAAGGTGGTTTTGCGTACTAAACCTGGTTTTCTTCCGAAAGTTGTTTCTAACAAAAACATTAACCAGGAGATTATCGTACCTTCTCTGTGTCCGAAACCAGTTTCAAAGAAGGAACGTTTGTTGCACAATTTGGATGTTGTTCGCGCTCTAAAATTCTATTTAGATGCTACAAAGGATTTTAGACAAACATCTTCCTTGTTTGTTGTTTATTCCGGTAAAAGGAGAGGTCAAAAAGCAACTTCTACCTCTCTCTCTTTTTGGATTAAAAGCATCATCAGATTGGCTTACGAGACTGCCGGACGGCAGCCTCCCGAAAGAATCACAGCTCATTCCACTAGGGCTGTGGCTTCCACATGGGCCTTCAAGAACGAGGCTTCTGTTGATCAGATATGTAGGGCAGCGACTTGGTCTTCACTGCACACTTTTACCAAATTTTACAAGTTTGATACTTTTGCTTCTTCTGAGGCTATTTTTGGGAGAAAGGTTTTGCAAGCCGTGGTGCCTTCCATTTAGGTGACCTGATTTGCTCCCTCCCTTCATCCGTGTCCTAAAGCTTTGGTATTGGTTCCCACAAGTAAGGATGACGCCGTGGACCGGACACACCTATGTTGGAGAAAACAGAATTTATGTTTACCTGATAAATTACTTTCTCCAACGGTGTGTCCGGTCCACGGCCCGCCCTGGTTTTTTTAATCAGGTCTGATATTTTATTTTCTTTAACTACAGTCACCACGGTACCATATGGTTTCTCCTATGCAAATATTCCTCCTTAACGTCGGTCGAATGACTGGGGTAGGCGGAGCCTAGGAGGGATCATGTGACCAGCTTTGCTGGGCTCTTTGCCATTTCCTGTTGGGGAAGAGAATATCCCACAAGTAAGGATGACGCCGTGGACCGGACACACCGTTGGAGAAAGTAATTTATCAGGTAAACATAAATTCTGTTTTATAAATCTAGCCTTTCAAGACACGCATTTTATTTATTTTTCAAGATACGATGAGTCCACGGATTTCATCCTTGTGGGATATCTCCTCCTGGTCAGCAGGAGGAGGCAAAGAGCACCACAGCAGAGCTGTATAAATAGCTCCTCCCTTCCCTCCTAACCCAGTCATTCTCTTTGCCTGTGTTAGTTAGATAGGAGATGGCAAAGTGAGGTGTTAGTAAAGATTCTTCAATCAAGTGTTTATTATTTTTAAAGTAGTGCCAGTGGTGCTACTTTGTTCTGGGGTGTAGCCTAGACCAGATCAGTCTCTACAGTAGGGTATTTGGTGGCTTTAAAGCAATAGGAACTGGTGGGACATAATTCTCACTGATAGCCTAAGCTCTTTTAACTCAGGCTGATCTTTTTCCACAGGGCTATGAGAGGGAGAGGACCTCTGAACACTTGCTGGACGGTCATGCTGTCGCACAGCATTAAAGATAAGTGCTAACTTTATTATTTCTGGGGACACGTTCTCTCAGAAGAAAGTGAGCACTACATTACATACATTCAGTTACAAGGGCTGAGATTATGTAAGAGCTCTTATTGTGATGGGACTGTGGTTTTCTTGAGGACTAGGTTTTAAATACACTGGGGCTGGGACCACACAGTGTTATTTTGCTCCCGGCAATTGTATCATCACTATGCAAACCGGGAGACGGCTAGTTTTTATTTTATGAACACAGAAAGAGTGGATTTCAGTATTTGTTACGTAACTCCCCACTCCCGATATCGGTATTATACTTCTGGCCGATCAGGAGGTTTGTTTTTTAGAAGCTATGTTTTTTTTTTATAGGCTCCATCTTTTAGTTGGCCGCCCGGGAGTTTCTGTCTGTTACGCCCACGATGGGCGGGACTATGGTATATGTTCAGGCGGCCCCATTTTTACTTTTTTTGCCGCCTGGGAGTTTTTCAGTCTGATACGCCCACGATGGGTGGAGCTATGCTATGTTACTGAAAGTTGTGTGCCTTTTTATGCAGTCCCGGTACGCAATGTGAAGAACTCCGTGACTGAGTCTTGTCATGATGTTGCTATGGCAATTTGCAAAAAGGGTTTATAGTTTGGAACATTGTCTGCCTTTTGTCGGTCAGTCTTACTTTAGCTGACACGAACGGACAACGATTGCAATTGTATTGCGTAGTAAATCAGTGTTTACAGTATCACCCGGTTTCTTGTTAAACATGTGAAAAGCCATACTACATCTGTTTACATATTTGCCGTTAATGGCACAAAGATGGGAATACAATGGGAGCGGTGTCTCTACAGTGGTGGAGAACATAAATCTGGTTCTCTCACTTTATTTGTGTTTACCATCTGAACGTTAATACAATGGGAGCGGATGCAGCCCACAAGGCTTTTTTAAATATTAGTCTGTGGCTTTCATGTGTTGGAACTTAGCCCTCACTGCTTAAGTAGACAGTAGTGTTTTCTTTCATCCTTATATGGGGTGTTTCCGATCATTATGACTTTGCATGTAACATAGGTGCACAAAAATATCGTTCTTTTGAATTAAAAGTGACAGTACCGTTTTTTGTGGGGTTCCTTTTATTGATACATTTCAGCTGTTTACTGTATAATACAGCTTTGTACTTAACATGGAACAAGTTTACTCATGGAATAAGGATATTTTCTGACCTGCATGCGGTGCTCTGCGGTTCCTTGCAATTTTCATAGGGATTGTGTGCACACGGCAGGGTTGCTTTACTTTACTTAGCAATTTCTATTTACCAGCAAGGTTAACATGATACTGGGTGATTTCTGACACAGAAATAAGATGATTTAAAGTGACAGTACCGTTTGTGTGCTTATTTTTATTAAAACATTACACTCTTTTTTTTTTTTTTTTCTGTCCTCCGTTTATGGCATTTGCTGTCTGGGGGTAGGTTGACAATGATCATCTTATGCAACAAACCTATAGTTTTCACCAGATGTTTGGGCGCACATGCAATGCCCTGCGCTTCTTCGCATACTCCGTACAGAGTCATTCTTTGCATATCATGCTTTCTAGGGTTTTCCCATGTGGAAACTTACCTTACTAGAGGAATTATTTTCACCTTAGCGCAGGTGTAATCTATCCTAGTACGCCCTGTGAGTCATACGAAATGATAAGGTCCGTATTCCCTATACTTAAGGAGAAGACATTACCTAGGGTGATAGGAGTAGTTCCCAACTTAGCTAGAGAACTACTTTCTTGTTTGAGACTAGATTCTCTAGGGTTATCTCAAAGATTGGGAAAGGGATGTACGCCAAGGTTTACCTTGACTTACAACTATGTACTTTCTACCGTCCTTAGCGGGCGGCATTTTGGTTTGATGCTTTGTCTGATACTTTTCAGTCAGACACTCTCCTGTATATGATCCAGGATAGGATAGAGGCTGTCAATTGACTAAGTTCCTTTATTTCAATTTCTGGAAACTATTTGTGCTATCCTTCCTTTGATCCAGGAGGATCAATTTATGACGACAGTGGATCTAAAGGATGCATATCTTCATGTTCTTATCTACAGAGATCATCACAAGTTCCTGAGGTTTGCCTTTCTGGACAAACATTTTCAGTTTGTAGCTCCTCCATGCGGTCTGGCCACGGCACCAAGACTTTTCACAAAGGTTCTGGGTTCTCTTCTGGCGGTTCTCGGACCACGGAACATTGCGGTGGCGCCTTACCTGGACAATATTCTGATCCAGGCGTCACCTTATCAACTAGCAAGGTCTCATACCGAGGTGGTGCTAGCGTTCCTGAGAACTCATGGGTGGAAGGTAAATCTAGGAAAGAGTTTAATTCCTCAGACAAGGGTACCCTTTCTGAGAACTCTAATCGACTTTGTCAATGAAGATTTTTCTGACGGAGGTCAGAAAATTAAAAATTGGGACTAAATGTCGAGCCCTTCAGGCCAATCCTCGGCCGTCAGTGGCTCTGTGCATGGAGGTAATCGGATTGATGGTGGCAGCAATGGACATTGTACCGTTTGCACGTTTTCGTCTCAGGCCTCTGCAGCTAAACATGCTCAGGCAATGGAATGGGGATTCTACTGATTTATCTCCTCAAATAACCCTGGATCAGGAGACAGGGGACTCTCTTCTATGGTGGTTGTTGCTGGATCATCTATCCTAGGGGACATGCTTTCGCAGACCCGCATGGGTGATTGTGACAACGGTTGCCAGCCTGATAGGATGGGAAGCAGTCTGGAGCTCTTTAAGGGCTCAGGGAGTATGGACTCAAGCAGAATCTTTCCTTCCTATCAACATTCTAGAGTTGACGATATCCAATGCACTCAGGCCTGGCCTCAGTTGACCTTGGCCCGATTCATCAGATTTCAGTCAAACAACATAACGACAGTGGCCTACATCAATCATCAGGGAGGAACAAGAAGTTCTTTAGCAATGTTCGAGGTAGCCAAAATAATTCAGTGGGCAGAGGCTCACGCTTGCCATCTGTCGGCGATCTACATCCCAGGGGTGGAGAACTGGGAGGCAGATTTTCTAAGCAGGCAGACGTTTCTTTCGGGAGCTCCATCCGAAAAAAAATTCAAGTCTGATTCTCAAATGGGGTCGGCCGGAGGAGGACCTTATGGTGTCTCTTCAGAATGCCAAGCTTCCGAGGTATGGTCCAGGTCCAGAGATCCCCGGGCCGAACTGATGCCTTGGCAGTTTTCTTGGTCCTTCAGCCTAGCATATGTTTTTTTCCCCGTTGAGCCACTTCTCCGGGTTGTTGTTAGAGTCAAACAGGTGAGGGCGTTAGTAATCCTCATTGTTCCTGCGTGACCTAGCAGGTTTCGGTATGCTGCCTAGGTGAACATGTCATTTCTGTCGTCTTGGACACTGCCATTGAGGGAGGACCTTCTCATTTAGGGTTCCTTCCTTCATCCGAATCTAGTTTTCTGCAGCTGACTGCTTGGAGATTGGACGCTTAATTTTTTTTTTCAAGTGAGGTTTTTCTGATTCGGTCTTAGATACTTTGTTTCAGGCACATCAGCCTGTTACTAGGAAAATTTACCATACGATAGGTCGTAAATATTTTTCGTGGTGTGAATCCAAGGGCTACTCATGGAGTAGGGTTAGGATTCCCAGGATTTGGTCTTTTCTCCAAGTAGAATTGGAGAAAGGGTTATCAGTAAGTTCCTTAAAGGGACGGATTTATGCATTATCTATTTTGTTACATATGCGTTTGGCATATCCAGTTGTGCAAACTTTTTGTCAGGCTCTGACTAGAATCAGATCTGTGTTTAGACTATTTGCTCCTCCTTGGAGTTTGACTTTAGTTCTTTTAGTTCTTCAAGGGGTTCTGTTTGAACCTATGCATTCCATAAGATATTAAGTTATTATCTTGGAAAGTTTTATTTCTGTTGGCAAGCTGCAACTTGGGTTGCTATTCTTCTGTTCAAAGGATTTCTGAGCTTCGGACTTTTCAATATAATTTCCCTTATCTTATTTTTCATTCGGATAAGGTGATGTTACGTACTTAAACTGGGTTTCTTCCTAAGGTCGTTTCCAACAAGAATATTAATCAGGAGATTGTTGTTCCTTCCTTGTGTCCTATTCCTTTTTCTGAAGGAACGTCTGTTACACAATTTAGATGTCATTCATGCTTTCAAGTTCTACTCATAAGCGGCTAAAGGATTTTCGACAATAGTCTTCTTGGTTGGTTACTTTTTTGGGAAACGTAGGGTGAGACAGCTATGACTATTTCTCTTTATTTTTGGCTGACGTATGTCATCCGTTTTGCATATGAGACTGCTGGACAGCAGCCGCTTGAAAGATTTACGACTCGTTCCACTAGGGTCGTTGCTTCCTCATAGGCATTCAAAAATGTTGCTTCTGTTGCACAGATTTGCAAGGCTGCAATCTGGTCTTTTCTTCACACTTTTTCTAAATGTGATACTTTTGTCTCCGCTGAGACTGTTTTTGGGAGAAAGGTTCTTCAAGCAGTGGTGCTTTTCGTTTAGGTTACCTGTCTTGTTACTCCCGTTTCATCTGTGTACTATAGCTTTGGTATTGTATCCCACAAGTAAGGATGAAATCCGTGGACTCATCTTATCTTGAAAAAGAAAAGGACATTTATGCTTACCCGATAAATTTATTTTTCAATACGATGAGTCCACGGCCCGCGCTGTTCTATTGTGACATGTTATTCATTTTGTTAAACTTCAGACACCTCTGCACCTTGGCTTTTCCTTTCTCTTCCTAACTTCGGTCGAATGACTGGGTTGGGAGGGAAGGGAGGAGCTATTTATACAGCTCTGCTGTGGTGCTCTTTGCCTCCTCCTGCTGACCAGGAGGCGATATCCCACAAGTAAGGATGAAATCCGTGGACTGATCGTATCGAAAAAGAAATAAATTTATCAGGTAAGCATAAATTTCCTTTTACAGCTTTTCATAGGTATCTTCCGACGTTGCCTTATGGAGGTTATGTTTGCTATTATGGCTCTCTTCTTTCTACTTTAAAGTGTTTCTCAGTCAGACCAAGAAAGTAAAGTGATGACTACTGTTTTATCATTTTTAAAATAGGAAAAAACACATATTGAATATGAATAAGGTATAATAAATTATGCGGTTTCCAATATCGGATGTGTTTCCTGTTCAGTCTGTTTCATCCATGTTTAATTTTTTGTTTTTTACTGAAAATGAAAAGCGATATACTGTGTTTATTATACAGTAATTATGTCATGCCAGTTCTGTGATTCAGTTGTAGTCACAGCTCATAGAAGATTTCCTAGTGTTGTGCAACACCAAATCTAGTTTCACTTCTGCCATTTGTTTCTGAATACGCTTCAAACTATATTGTGAAATTTGTACTTCTTAGCAAACATTTATTGGAAATGTAATTTCACTGAAATATTGGGGTATTGTGCTAGTGTTAAGAAAGACACCAAAAAAATAGTGTCTATATTCAGACTGAGACTTCTGTGTTCAACTATTATCAGGTATTTGTAGAGCACCAACCGATTCAGCAGTGCTAACTCTTTCCTCTGAACCGCTTGCTCAAATGTAAAAGTTGTCTTCGAAAAATGTTTTACTAACCTAAACCTAAATAAATTAATATGCAATAGTTCAAATGCTTTGCAACATGTTTCTTGGCCTTAAGCAACCCACAACTGTCATCATGCTTAGCTGCTGTATACTTGATATATTGAAAATATAAGCGTTATCATTCACACCTATTATAAAGGGTATTCTGTTTGGTCAGGTTTGGTTATATGATACATCTTCAGCAGCCTTTAATAATCAATACTGCAGTAAAATATTTTAAAACATACAGAGTTGATGGGTTAAATGACCTGTCAGTGTAGTATTGTGGAATATAAGCTTGAATTGCAAAGAGCATACTGAGCTTTCTCAGCACTTATAGTAAACTCAGTCTTTGTTATAGTGTGGTGAGTAGAGTTACCCAGGTAAGTCCTATCCCATTCCAAATTCAGACATCAAAATGGTGAAGTAAGCAACTGCTTGTGTGCTGAAGGGGAGGCCATTGACACTTCTGGAAGGGGAATACAAACTTTCATGCATCTATTACACAGGGGGAAGATTTTTTATTCTGTTTTGTCAACTTTTAGGCAACCCTTGTAGGCCATAAGCAAGTTATTCACTTAGACAAAAAAGACTTGATTGGATTAAGGCTTCTGTGCACTTTGGCAACCTAGAGATTGAGCATAAAACATTATGGGCAATTTTTGTTGTTGTGGGTAACTGTGGTCTTCACTCACAGCCTCACTTATAGACACTCACTGTCCTTTACAGTGATCTAGCGTTATCTGCGTTAGCCCACCAGTCTTGCAATAAAATGTGATTGCCTGCTTTTCCACAGTCAAATTGGCTCACAATTTTATTTGTGATTTATAGTGATACAGCTGCTACAGCCTTGCAAGCAACAAGTACAATTTGCAGTAGATGATTGAAGAAAATATTTGAGGAACATCTACAGTTGTGAGGCGATAGGGACGTTAAGCACTAAATAAATGCTAGATAAAATGATCGAAGCATTCAAAGAAAAGATGTCTGAGAATAACATGTATTTTTTAAAGTTTCATTAGCTGTAGTAAAATAAATGTAAAAGTTTGTGTCTTTAAAACAATGGTAGCTGCCATGTTGTAATTTAGGTTACCTTCTCTGCTGTAATTGATAGGCCACACAAGAAATTAAGAAGTGGTGACAGGATTAAAAAGAAGCCAAGTGGATCTGGCAACTAAACACACTGTATCCAAAAGGTCTAAATAGGGATTTCAATTTACTTTGATTAATTTAGGGCTTAGTTATTAATTATAAGCTTATAAATATATTAACTTATATAGATGGTTTCACATGAGATGCTTTACATGCTAATATGAGAAGTTTAAAATGAAAAAGTATAATATCACTCTGTCCCTTTAAATTAAGCTTTTAACAATTTTAAACTGGAAAAAAACTAAAGCCGAATATAAACTCATACCCCAATATTCTCTACTTATTCCAGTTTGTTACATGGTACCTAGTGATTTGTGGTCCCAGATTAGGAAGTGAGAGAACAAAGGTTTGTACAGAGTGGCTGATTATGTGGAAGGAGGTGCTCCGCTAACATATACTCAACTTCAGACAAAACTAGACCCATTGAATTTACATTGGTACCTGTATCTTCAGGTGAAGTCTGCCATTCAAGCTTATTTAAAATTAAACAAGGTGGAACCTCCCACAGCCTTGGAAATTTCTTGTAGATCAGACGAACGCACTAAACATTCCATATCTATGTTATATATAGCCATACAAGCCTCTCAACATTCCACCAAAACGTCCATAATGCTAGCTTGGGAAAAAGAATTACACATAGTTAAGGACACTAAGGAATGGGAAGAAATAAAGGCTGATAAGGGCCTTCTGAGTGTGGGCCTGAAACAGAATATAACCAAAACTATTTATAGATGGTATTTGACACCCCTGAGAACTGCACACATACAACCACAAGGAAGCAGACTGTGTTACAGAGGATGCGGGGAAATAGGGACATACAGGCACATGTGGTGGGATTGTAGAGAAATAGCAGGGATTTGGAGACAACTAGATACCTTTCTCAGCCAGATGCTTTGTGACAATATAGTCCTTACGATTCAACACGCACTCTTACACAAGCATTTCAATAGATATAACAAATTTATCAATACATTCATTAGAATTTTGTGCACGATCACAAGGATGTGCATAGCCAGATATTGAAAAACTGGTGCCCCCACATGGACAGAGATAACTAATAAAATCCAGCATACATACACCATGTATGAATTAGCCTCAGGAATACTAGACAACAGAGAAACAGTATATAAGATATGGTATTACTGGATAAGCAAATAGATCTAGAACTTAGAGATAGAGCTGAGAGGTCTGGATCTGGACGTTAGCTAACAACATGTTACAATCTACTGATATGATGACTACTAAAGAAGAGCAAAGGTCGTCGCTTCCCCCTATATCTTTCCCCTCATATCTTTCCCCTCAATATTGATGTTAAAGTAATGCGGTTTATTGCTTTTCCCCACCCTTCTCCCTATACCCCCCTTCTCTCTCCTCGTCTCTGCTGATGCATTCTACTCTTATTCATGCACCCTCTCCCCCTCTTAATATTGCAACTTAGATAATCAGTTATGGTCTAACAATATCTATTGAAGAAAGTTATATTCAACTGAATAAGGTAAGAATCTCAGAGGAACAATCGCTCAGTGGACTACATACTGGGGACAGAGGCACTCATCAGCAAAGACTCTGAGAACTAACATATTAAAAAGACCAGGACTATTGGAGTTAGTCATGATACCTACAGAGGCTGCTCCAAACTATGAATTGACTAAGTTGGGAAGTTATAAAAAGACCAACTCTGGATCTGTCGTCCTAGGAACACAGAATCATCAGTAGGGCGCTACTGGAAATATGTTTTCTAGATAATTCTCAGATGGAGATGAGGGAAGAGAGGGATAGTAATGTTACTGTTTCTCTTGTTAAGTGTGTTCAGTCCACGGGTCATCCATTACTTATGGGATATATTCTCCTTCCCAACAGGAAGTTGCAAGAGGATCACCCAAGCAGAGCTGCCATATAGCTCCTCCCCTCACATGTCATATCCAGTCATTCTCTTGCAACTCTCAACAAAGAAGGAGGTCGTGAGAGGAGTTAGGAGTTTTTTACTTAATTATTCTTCAATCAAAAGTTTGTTATTTTAAATGGCACCGGAGTGTGCTGTTTTTTTTCTCAGGCAGTATTTAGAAGAAGAATCTGCCTGCGTTTTCTATGATCTTAGCAGACGTAACTAAGATCCACTGGCTGTTCTCGCACATTCTGAGGAGTGGGGTAACTTCAGAAAAGGGAATAGCATGCGGGGTCCCCTGCAAATGAAGTATGTGCAGTAAAATATTTTCTAGGAATTTAATTGACTAAGAAAACACTGCCGATACCCATATGATGTAAGTACAGCCTAAAATGCAGTAGTAGCGACTGGTATCAGGCTGGTAAATGTATGCACAGTAGAGTTATTTTCTAGGGAATAGAATTTGACTGAAAAAATACTGTTAATACTGAAATAATGTATGAGCCTTAACTGCAGTAGAAGCGACTGGTAGCAGGCTTAGTGATAACTTTACACAACATCTGAAATGTTGTTTTTTAAAACATTTACTGGCATGTTAATCGTTTTGTGAGGTACTTTGGTGATAAATCTCTTGGGGCATGATTTTTTCCACATGGCTAACGTATATTTCTGCATAGAAACCGTTATAGCTGGTCTCCCACTGTTGTAATATGAGTGGGAGGGGCTTTTTGTTAGCGCCTTGTTGCGCAGTTAAAATTCAATCATAGTCTTCCTGTTTCTTCCTCCTTGATCCAGGACGTCTCCAGAGAGCTCAGGGGTCTTCAAAATTTATATTTGAGGGAGGTAATCAGTCACAGCAGACCTGTGACAGTGTGTTTTGACTGTGATAAAAACGTTAACTGTTATATTGATTATCCGTTTTTGGGTATTAAGGGGTTAATCATCCTTTTGCTAGTGGGTGCAATCCTCTGCTAATTCATACATTTAATGTAAAGATTTGGTTGCTATAACTGAATTAGTTCATTGTTATTTCAACTGTAATTGTCTTTTTGTGTTTTTAAAAGCGCAGCATCGTTTTTACATTGCTTGAAAATTTTCTGAAAGTAATTTCCAAGCTTGCTAGCCTCATTGCTAGTCTGTTTAAACATGTCTGATACAGATGAATCTGCTTGTTCATTATGTTTAAAAGCCAATGTGGAGCCCAATAGAAATATGTGTACCAATTGTATTGATATTACTTTAAATAAAGGTCAGTCTTTACCGGTAAAGAAATTATCACCAGACATCGAGGGGGAAGTTATGCCGCCTAACTCTCCTCACGTGTCAGTACCTGCGCCTCCCGCTCAGGAGGTGCGTGATGTTGTGGCGCCAAGTACATCAAGGCCCTTACAAATCACTTTGCAAGATATGGCTAATATTATGAAAGAAGTATTATCTAATTTGCCCGAGTTAAGAGGCAAGCGCGATATCTCTGGGTTAAGGACAGAGCGCGCTGATGACACGAGAGCCATGTCCGATACTGCGTCACAATTTGCAGAACATGAGGACGGAGAGCTTCATTCTGTGGGTGACGGATCTGATCCAGGGAGACCGGATTCAGAAATTTCAAATTTTAAATTTAAGCTTGAGAACCTCCCGTGTATTGCTAGGGGAGGTGTTAGCGGCTCTGAATGATTGTGACACGGTCGCAATCCCAGAGAAGTTATGTAGGCTGGATAAATACTATGCGGTGCCGGTGTGTACTGACGTTTTTCCTATACCTAAAAGGCTTACAGAGATTATTAGCAAGGAGTGGGATAGACCCGGTGTGCCCTTTTCCCCTCCTCCGATATTTAGAAAAATGTTCCCAATAGACGCTACCACACGAGACTTATGGCAGACGGTCCCTAAGGTGGAGGGAGCAGTTTCTACTTTAGCTAAGCGCACCACTATCCCGGTGGAGGATAGTTGTGCTTTCTCAGATCCAATGGATAAAAAAATTAGAAGGTTACCTTAAGAAAATGTTTGTTCAACAAGGTTTTATATTACAGCCCCTTGCATGCATTGCGCCCGTCACTGCTGCGGCGGCTTTCTGGTTTGCGTCTCTAGAAGAGGCTATTTGCACAGCACCATTGGATGAGATCATGAACAAGCTTAAAGCACTTAAGCTAGCTAATGCATTTGTTTCGGACGCCGTTGTGCACTTAACCAAACTAACGGCTAAGAACTCCGGATTTGCCATCCAGGCACGCAGAGCGCTATGGCTCAAATCCTGGTCAGCAGATGTGACTTCTAAATCTAAATTGCTTAATTTTCCTTTCAAAGGGCAAACCTTATTCGGGCTCGGCTTGAAAGAAATTATTGCTGACATTACTGGAGGTAAGGGTCACTCCCTTCCTCAGGATAGGGCCAAATCAAAGGCCAAACAGTCTAATTTTCGTGCCTTTCGTAATTTCAAGGCAGGAGCAGCATCAACTTCCTCCGCTCCAAAACAGGAAGGAACTGCTGCTCGTTACAGACAGGGTTGGAAAAGCAACCAGTCCTGGAACAAGGGCAAGCAGGCCAGAAAGCCTACTTCTGCCCCTTAGACAGCATGAAGGAAGGGCCCCCTATCCGGAAACGGATCTAGTGGGGGGCAGACTCTCTCTCTTCGCCCAGGCTTGGGCAAGAGATGTCCAGGATCCCTGGACGTTGGAGATCATATCTCAGGGATACCTTCTGGACTTCAAAGCTTCTCCTCCACAAGGGAGATTTCATCTGTCAAGGTTATCAACAAACCTAATAAAGAAAGAGGCATTTCTACAATGTGTACAAGACCTCTTAGTAATGGGAGTGATCCACCCAGTTCCGCGAACGGAACAAGGGCAATGGTTTTACTCAAATCTGTTTGTGGTTCCCAAAAAAGAGGGAACCTTCAGACCAATCTTGGACCTAAAGATCTTAAACAAGTTCCTAAGGGTTCCATCGTTCAAAATGGAAACTATTCGAACCATCCTACCCATCGACCCAAGAGGGTCTGTATATGACCACAGTGGACTTAAAGGATGCCTACCTTCACATACCGATTCACAAAGATCATTATCGGTACCTAAGGTTTGCCTTTCTAGACAGGCATTACCAGTTTGTAGCTCTTCCCTTCGCGTTAGCTACGGCCCTGAGAATTTTTACAAAGGTTCTGGGCTCACTTCTGGCGGTACTAAGACCGCGAGGCATAGCGGTGGCTCCGTACCTAGACGACATTCTGATACAAGCGTTGAGTTTTCAAAATGCAAAGTCTCATACAGAGATAGTTCTTGCATTTCTGAGGTCGCATGGGTGGAAAGTGAACGTGGAAAAGAGTTCTCTGTTACCACTCACAAGGGTTCCTTTTCTAGGGACTCTGATAGATTCTGTAGAGATGAAGATTTACCTGACGGAGTCCAGGTTATCAAAGATTCTAAATGCTTGCCGTGTCCTTCATTCCATTCCAAGGCCATCAGTAGCTCAGTGCATGGAAGTAATCGGCTTAATGGTCGCGGCAATGGACATAGTGCCATTTGCGCGCCTGCATCTCAGACCGCTGCAATTATGCATGCTAAATCAGTGGAATGGGGATTATTCAGATCTGTCCCCTCTACTGAATCTGGACCAGGAGGCCAGAGATTCTCTTCTCTGGTGGTTGTCGCGGGTTCATCTGTCCAAAGGAATGACTTTTCGCAGGCCAGATTGGACGATTGTAACAACAGATGCCAGCCTACTAGGCTGGGGCGCAGTCTGGAACTCCCTGAAGGCTCAGGGATCGTGGACTCAGGAGGAGAAACTCCTCCCAATAAATATTCTGGAGTTAAGAGCAATATTCAATGCTCTTCTAGCTTGGCCTCAGTTAGCAACACTGAGGTTCATCAGATTTCAGTCGGACAACATCACGACTGTGGCTTACATCAACCATCAAGGGGGAACCAGGAGTTCCCTAGCGATGTTAGAAGTCTCCAAGATGATTCGCTGGGCAGAGTCTCACTCTTGCCACCTGTCGGCGATCCACATCCCAGGCGTGGAGAACTGGGAGGTGGACTTTCTAAGTCGCCAGACTTTTCATCCGGGGGAGTGGGAACTTCATCCGGAGGTCTTTGCTCAACTGATTCATCGTTGGGGCAAACCAGAACTGGATCTCATGGCGTCTCGCCAGAACGCCAAGCTTCCTTGTTACGGATCCAGATCCAGGGACCCGGGAGCGGTGCTGATAGATGCTCTAGCAGCCCTTGGGGTTTCAAGATGGCTTATTGTGTTTCCTCCGTTTCCGTTGCATGCCCTCGATTGATTGCCAGGATCAAACAGGAGAGAGCATCAGTGATTTTGATCGCGCCTGCGTGGCCACGCAGGACCTGGTATGCAGACCTAGTGGACATGTCGTCCTGTCCACCATGGTCTCTGCCTCTGAGGCAGGACCTTCTAATTCAGGGTCCTTTCAACCATCCAAGCCTAATTTCTCTGAGGCTGACTGCATGGAGATTGAACGCTTGATTCTATCAAAGCGTGGTTTCTCGGAGTCGGTTATTGATACGTTAATACAGGCTCGGAAACCTGTTACCAGAAAGATTTACCATAAGATATGGCGTAAATATTTATATTGGTGTGAATCCAAGAGTTACTCATGGAGTAAGGTCAGATTCCTAGGATATTGTTTTTTCTACAAGAGGTTTTAGAAAAGGCTTTATCTGCTAGTTCGTTTAAAGGGACAGATTTCTGCTCTGTCTATTCTTTTACACAAACGTCTGGCAGAAGTTCCAGACGTTCAGGCTTTTTGTCAGGCATTAGCTAGGATTAAGCCTGTGTATAAGACTGTTGCTCCGCCGTGGAGCTTAAACTTAGTTCTTAAAAGTTCTTCAAGGTGTTACGTTTTGAACCCCTTCATTCCATTGATATTAAGCTGTTATCTTGGAAAGTTCTGTTTTTGATGCTATTTCCTCGGCTCGAAGAGTCTCTGAGTTATCTGCCTTACATTGTGATTCTCCTTATCTGATTTTTCATTCAGACAAGGTAGTTCTGCGTACTAAACCTGGGTTTTTACCTAAGGTAGTTTCTAACAGAATATCAATCAAGAGATTGTTGCTCCATAATTATGTCCTAATCCTTCTTCAAAGAAGGAACGTCTTTTGCATAATCTGGATGTAAGTCCGTGCCCTGAAGTTCTACTTACAGGCAACTAAAGATTTTCGGCAAACTTCTTCTCTGTTTGTCGTTTATTCTGGACAGAGGAGAGGTCAAAAGGCTTCGGCCACCTCTTCTTTTCTTTTTGGCTTCGTAGCATATTCGTTAGCCTATGAGCTGCTGGACAGCAGCCCCCTGAAAGAATTACAGCTCATTCCACTAGAGCTGTGGCTTCCACCTGGGCCTTTAAGATGAGGCCTCTGTTGAACAGATTTGCAAGGCTGGCAACTTGGTCTTCACTTCATACCTTTTCAAAATTTTTACAAATTTGGCACTTTTGCTTCTTCGGAGGCTGTTTTTGGGGGAGAGGTTCTACAGGCAGTGGTTCCTTCTGTTTAATGTTCCTGCCTTGTCCCTCCCATCATCCGTGTACTTTAGCTTTGGTATTGGTATCCCATAAGTAATGGATGACCCGTGGACTGAACACACTTAACAAGAGAAAACATAATTTATGCTTACCTTACCTGTCTTTTTGAGGCAGTTCTAAATTTTAATTAAAACTCCAGTCACCACTGCACCCTATAGTTTCTCCTTTCTCGTCTTGTTTCGGTCGAATGACTGGATATGACATGTGAGGGGAGGAGCTATATGGCAGCTCTGCTTGGGTGATCCTCTTGCAACTTCCTGTTGGGAAGGAGAATATATCCCATAAGTAATGGATGACCCGTGGACTGAACACACTACAAGAGAAATTAATTTATCAGGTAAGCATAAATTATGTTTTTTACTGTTTTACAAATTTTTTGTATTTATAAAACCCAATAAAAAAGATTTAAACATAAATTTAAGCTTTTAGCTGCTTTTATTTTATTAGTTTCTCCAATGTTTACTCATACTAAGGATTTTAGACAAACTTCTGGTTTGTTGCTTGTTTGTTTTTGTTTTTTTTCTGGTCCTAGGTAGGAAGGGTTAGAAGGCTTTTGCTTTTTATTTAGCCTCTTGGTTAAAACTTTTGATTCACAAAGCTTATTTTTAGACAGGGTCAGCCTCCACCACAGCAGATTATTGCTCATTATACTAAATCAGTTGCCATTTCTTGGGCTTTCAAGAATAAGACTTCAGTTGATAGTTTGCAAGGCAGTTACTTCTTTGCATACTATTACTAAATTCTCTCTTTTTATTTTCTCTTGTTAAGTCCACGGATCATCCATTACTTGTGGGATATTCTCCTTCCCAACAGGAAGTTGCAAGAGGATCACCCACAGCAGAGCTGCTATATAGCTCCTCCCCTAACTGCCATATCCAGTCATTCTCTTGCAACTCTCAACAAAGATGGACGTAGTAAGAGGAGAGTGGTGTATTATAGTTAGTTTCTTAACTTCAATCAAAAGTTTGTTATTTTTAAATGGTACCGGAGTGTACTGTTTTATCAAAGGCAGCATTAGAAGAAGAATCTGCCTGTGATTTCTATGATCTTAGCAGAAGTAACTAAGATCCATTGCCGTTCTCACATATTCTGAGGAGTGAGGATAACTTCAGAGGGGGAATGGCGTGCAGGTTTTCCTGCAATAAGGTATGTGCAGTTAACATATTTCTAGGGATGGAATTTGCTAGAAAAATGCTGCTGATACCGGATTAATGTAAGTTAAGCCTAAATGCAGTGATTTAATAGCGACTGGTATCAGGCTTATTAACAGAGATACATACTCTTATAAAAGTGTAATATAAAACGTTTGCTGGCATGTTAATCGTTTTTATATATGCTTTGGTGATAAAACTTATTGGGGCCTAGTTTTTTCCACATGGCTGGCTTTATTTTTGCCTAGAAACAGTTTCCTGAGGCTTTCCACTGTTATAGTATAAAAGTTAGTTGGTGCAGTTAAAATTACAAACTGTGACATTCAGCTTCCCTCAGCAGTCCCCTGCATGCTATAGGACATCTCTGAAGGGCTCAAAAGGCTTCAAAAGTAGGAGCTGTGGCAGTTGTTATGACTGTTTAAAAAACATATTTTTCGTTTTGTTAATCTGTTTTTTGTATTAAGGGGTTAATCATCCATTTGCAAGTGGGTGCAATGCTCTGCTAACTTGTTACATACACTGTAAAAATTTCGTTAGTGTAACTGCCTTTTTTCACTGTTATTTCAAATTTTGCCAAAATTTGTTTCTCTTAAAGGCACAGTAACGTTTTTTATATTGCTTGTTAACTTTGTTTAAAGTGTTTTCCAAGCTTGCTAGTCTCATTGCTAGTCTGTACAAACATGTCTGACACAGAGGAAACTACTTGTTCATTATGTTTAAAAGCCATGGTGGAGCCCCATAGGAGAATGTGTACTAAATGTATTGATTTCACCTTAAACAGTAAAGATCAGTCTTTATCTATAAAAGAATTGTCACCAGAGGGGTCTGTCGAGGGGGAAGTTATGCCGACTAACTCTCCCCACGTGTCGGACCCTTCGCCTCCCGCTCGAGGGACGCACGCTAATATGGCGCCAAGTACATCAGGGAAGCCCATAGCGATTACTTTGCAGGACATGGCTGCAATCATGAATAATACCCTGTCACAGGTATTAGCCAGATTGCCTGAATTGAGAGGCAAGCGCGATAGCTCTGGGGTTAGACGAGATACAGAGCGCGTAGATGCTGTAAGAGCCATGTCTGATACTGCGTCACAATATGCAGAACCTGAGGACGGAGAGTTCCAGTCTGTGGTTGACGTCTCTGAATCGGGGAGACCTGATTCAGAGATTTCTAATTTTAAATTTAAGCTTGAGAACCTCCGTGTATTGCTTGGGGAGGTATTAGCTGCTCTGAATGACTGTGACACAATTGCAGTGCCAGAGAAATTGTGTAGGCTGGATAAATACTATGCAGTGCCGGTGAGTACTGATGTTTTTCCAATACCTAAAAGGCTTACAGAAATTATTAGTAAGGAGTGGGATAGACCCGGTGTGCCCTTTTCCTCACCTCCTATATTTAGAAAAATGTTTCCAATAGATGCCACTACACGGGACTTATGGCAGACAGTCCCTAAGGTGGAGGGAGCAGTTTCTACTTTAGCAAATCTACTATCTCGGTTGAGGACAGTTGTGCTTTTTCAGATCCAATGGATAAAAAACTAGAGGGTTACCTTAAGAAAATGTTTATTCAACAAGGTTTTATTTTACAGCCCCTTGCATGCATTGCGCCTGTCACTGCTGCGGCGGCGTTCTGGTTTGAGGCCCTGGAAGAGGCCATCCATACAGCTCCATTGACTGAAATTATTGACAAGCTTAGAACACTTAAGCTAGCTAACTCATTTGTTTCTGATGCCATTGTTCATTTGACTAAACTAACGGCTAAGAATTCCGGATTCTCCATCCATGCGCGTAGGGCGCTATGGCTTAAATCCTGGTCAGCTGACGTGACTTCAAAGTCTAAATTACTCAACATTCCTTTCAAGGGGCAGACCTTATTCGGGCCTGGCTTGAAGGAAATTATTGCTGACATTACTGGAGGTAAGGGTCATACCCTTCCTCAGGACAGGGCCAAATCAAGGGCCAAACAGTCTAATTTCCGTGCCTTTCGAAATTTCAAGGCAGCTGCAGGATCAGCTCCCTCTACTTTAAAACAAGAGGGAACTTTTCCTCAATCTAAGCAGGCCTGGAAACCTACCCAGTCCTGGAACAAGGGCAAGCAGGCTAGAAAGCCTGCTGCTGCCTCCAAGACAGCATGAAGGAGCGGCCCCCTATCCGACAACGGATCTAGTAGGGGGCAGACTCTCTCTCTTCGCCCAGGCGTGTGCAAGAGATGTTCAGGATCCCTGGGCGTTGGAGATCATATCTCAGGGATATCTTCTGGACTTCAAAGCTTCTCCCCCACAAGGGATAAAGAAAGAGGCATTCCTAAGCTGCGTGCAAGACCTCCTTGTAATGGGAGTGATCCATCCAGTTCCGCGGACGGAACAAGGACAGGGGTTTTATTCAAATCTGTTTGTGGTTCCCAAAAAAGAGGGAACCTTCAGACCAATTTTGGATCTAAAGATCCTAAACAAATTTCTCAGAGTTCCATCATTCAAGATGGAAACTATTCGAACCATTTTACCCATGATCCAAGAGGGTCAGTACATGACCACAGTGGACTTAAAGGATGCCTACCTTCACATTCCGATCCACAAGAATCATCATCGGTTCCTAAGGTTTGCCTTTCTAGACAGGCATTACCAGTTTGTAGCTCTTCCATTCGGGTTGGCTACAGCCCCAAGAATTTTTACAAAGGTTCTGGGCTCACTTCTGGCGGTTCTAAGACCGCGAGGCATAGCGGTGGCTCCTTACCTAGACGACATCCTGATACAGGCGTCAAGCTTTCAAATTGCCAAGTCTCATACAGAGATAGTTCTGGCATTTCTGAGGTCGCATGGGTGGAAAGTGATCGAAGAAAAGATTTCTCTATCTCCTCTCACGATGGTTTCCTTCCTAGGGACTCTGATAGATTCTATAGAAATTAAAATTTACCTGACGGAGTCCAGGTTATCAAAACTTCTAAATGCTTGCCGTGTTCTTCACTCCATTCCGCGCCCCACGGTGGCTCAGTGCATGGAAGTAATCGGCTTAATGGTAGCGGCGATGGACATAGTGCCATTTGCGCGCCTGCATCTCAGACCACTGCAATTATGCATGCTCAGTCAGTGGAATGGGGATTACACAGATTTGTCCCCTCTACTAAATCTGGATCAGGAAACCAGAGATTCTCTTCTCTGGTGGTTATATCGGGTCCATCTGTCCAAAGGTATGACCTTTCGCAGGCCAGATTGGACCATTGTAACAGACGCCAGCCTTCTAGGTTGGGGTGCAGTCTGGAACTCCCTGAAGGCTCAGGGTTCATGGACTCAGGAGGAGAAACTCCTCCCAATAAATATTCTGGAGTTAAGAGCAATATTCAATGCTCTTCTAGCTTGGCCTCAGTTAGCAACACTGAGGTTCATCAGATTTCAGTCGGACAACATCACGACTGTGGCTTACATCATCCATCAAGGGGGGACCAGGAGTTCCCTAGCGATGTCAGAAGTCTCCAAGATAATTCGCTGGGCAGAGACTCACTCTTACCACCTATCAGCGATCCATATCCCAGGGATAGAGAACTGGGAGGCGGATTTTCTAAGTCGTCAGACTTTTCATCCGAGGGAGTGGGAACTCCATCCGGAGGTGTTTGCTCAATTGGTTCTCCATTGGGGCAAACCAGAACTGGATCTCATGGCGTCTCGCCAGAACGCCAAGCTTCCTTGTTACGGATCCAGGTCCAGGGACCCAGAAGCGGAACTGATAGATGCTCTAGCAGCGCCTTGGTTCTTCAACCTGGCCTATGTGTTTCCTCTGCTCCCTCGTCTGATTGCCAAAATCAAACAGGAGAGAGCATCAGTGATATTTATAGCGCCTGCGTGGCCACGCAGGACCTGGTATGCAGACCTAGTGGACATGTCATCCTTTCCACCATGGACTCTGCCTCTGAGACAAGACCTTCTAATACAGGGTCCTTTCAATCATCCGAATCTACTTTCTCTGAGACTGACTGCATGGAGATTGAACGCTTGATCCTATCAAAGCGTGGCTTCTCCAAGTCAGTAATTGATACCTTAATACAGGCACGAAAGCCTGTCACCAGGAAAATTTACCACAAGATTTGGCGTAAATATCTTCATTGGTGTGAATCCAAGAATTACTCATGGAGTAGGGTTAGGATTCCTAGAATATTGTCCTTCCTCCAAGAGGGTTTGGACAAAGGACTATCAGCTAGTTCTTTAAAGGGACAGATTTCTTCTGCTCTGTCTATTCTTTTACACAAGCGTCTGGCAGAAGTTCCAGACGTTCAGGCATTTTGTCAGGCTTTAGTTAGAATTAAGCCTGTGTTTAAACCTGTTGCTCCCCCATGGAGCTTAAACTTGGTTCTTAAAGTTCTTCAAGGGGTTCCGTTTGAACCCCTTCATTCTATTGATATCAAACTTCTATCATGGAAAGTTCTTTTTCTGATGGCTATTTCCTCGGCTCGAAGAGTCTCTGAGTTATCTGCCTTACATTGTGATTCTCCTTATCTGATCTATCATTCAGATAAAGTAGTTCTGCGTACAAAACCTGGGTTTTTACCTAAGGTGGTTTCTAACAAGAATATCAATCAAGAGATTGTTGTTCCATCATTATGCCCTAATCCTTCTTCAAAGAAGCAACGTCTTTTGCATAATCTAGACGTAGTCCGTGCATTGAAGTTTTACTTGCAGGCTACTAAAGATTTTCGCCAAACATCTCACCTGTTTGTTATTTACTCTGGACAGAGTAGAGGTCAAAAGGCCTCTGCAACCTCTCTTTCTTTTTGTCTTCGGAGTATAATCCGTTTAGCATATGAGACTGCTGGACAGTAGCCCCCTGAAATAATTACAGCTCATTCTACTAGAGCTGTGGCTTCCACCTGGGCGTTTAAAAATGAGGCCTCTGTTGAACAGATTTGCAAGGCTGCGACTTGGTCTTCGCTTCATACCTTTTCAAAACTTTACAAATTTGATACTTTTGCTTCTTCGGAGGCTGTTTTTGGGAGAAAGGTTCTACAGGCAGTGGTTCCTTCCGTTTAAGTTCCTGCCTTGTCCCTCCCATGATCCGTGTACTTAAGCTTTGGTATTGGTATCCCACAAGTAATGGATGATCCGTGGACTGGATACACCTAACAAGAGAAAACATAATTTCTCCAACATAGGTGTGTCCGGTCCACGGCGTCATCCTTACTTGTGGGATATTCTCTTCCCCAACAGGAAATGGCAAAGAGCCCAGCAAAGCTGGTCACATGATCCCTCCTAGGCTCCGCCTACCCCAGTCATTCTCTTTGCCGTTGTACAGGCAACATCTCCACGGAGATGGCTTAGAGTTTTTTAGTGTTTAACTGTAGTTTTTCATTATTCAATCAAGAGTTTGTTATTTTCAAATAGTGCTGGTACGTACTATTTACTCAGAAACAGAAAAGAGATGAAGAATTCTGTTTGTATGAGGAAAATGATTTTAGCAACCGTAACTAAAATCCATGGCTGTTCCACACAGGACTGTTGAGAGCAATTAACTTCAGTTGGGGGAACAGTTTGCAGTCCTTTGCTGCTTGAGGTATGACACATTCTAACAAGACGATGTAATGCTGGAAGCTGTCATTTTCCCTATGGGATCCGGTAAGCCATGTTTATTACGATTGTAAATAAGGGCTTCACAAGGGCTTATTTAGACTGTAGACCTTTTTTTGGGCTAAATCGATTGATATTAACACTTATTTAGCCTTGAGGAATCATTTATTCTGGGTATTTTGATAT